>NW_028294755.1:0-100251 GCF_964341445.2 Mesoplodon mirus
GGGACCCATGGAATGGGTGCCATGCATTATTGCTTTAAAGGGTCTGCATTTGCTCACCCAATCTCACCAATCCTCTCAGTCCCAAGTGTCCAGCCTTATGCCACATCCAGCTGTCATTGTAGATAGGGTCATTCCAGGTTGCATCAGAGACCCTGAAGGAATTGTAAAGAATTTCCCTGTTTCTTTGTTCTGTTTTTGAAATTCCTTTTTAGAGTGGGTTTGAGCTGATTCTCGCGGCCATGTTTATGCCAGTCTAGACACACTTGATTCCCTTACGGAGACATATCAATACATAGGTTTTAAGATTCTTACTAGTCAGATCTATTCCTCTGCGGGAAATATGGGGTTTTGAGTGCCTTTCACTGAGGAAGGTGTAGGTCTTGTCTATTCCATAGTTGGTTTTTGGAACGGTACCTGTGCTTATATCAAACTCTGGTTTGATGCATCACCCCACCTCTCCTTCCCCCTTAAGCAGGCATAAGAGTGTTTTCTAAATGTGAGACTCTGTTCTCTTGCCTAACTCAGTTCATGTGTAGCCATGTTTACAGGATCTTCCTAAGTGATATCTTATGATAAGTTTCTTTTCCTGTGTGACTTCTTTCACTTAGAATCATCGTACCTGAATCCACTCATTTTGCTGCTACTGGTCTTATGACATTGATTTCGTGGCTGAGGGATATTCCATCGTACGTAAGTTCCACAATGTTTGGAACCATTTTTATATTTCCTGGGATATTTCAGGTGTACCCAGGTTGAGGTTCCTGTAAGCAGTGCAGCCCTCAATTTGGGGGTGGCTCTGTCTTATGGATTTTCAGTTTTCCCAAGGTATATTCCCTAGACCGGATGTGCCCTTGGCTCTGGAGCTCTGTTGTTTACTTGTTTTAGGGAACACAATGCACTCCTCCAGTGAGGCAGTTGGCAACTTACATCCCGCCCATCAGCATAACAAGGCTCCCTGTTCTCCAGGGCCTGTCTTGCCTTTCTGGTTTTTACACATTTTGTGGATGTCCCTTTTGACCGGTGGGAAGTGATACTTCTTTGTAGTGCAGATTTGCATTGCCCGCTTGCTTGCTTGGCCAAAAAGGGCGTATGCGTTTTCTCCTGAATATATTCAGGAGAAAACGCATACGCCCTTTTTGGCCAAGTGCATCATTGTCGAAGTTGTGCCCCTCTTCCTGTGCTTTACAGGCGATTCCAACGTACCTCTTGAAATCTGTTTCCTGCTATTCTGCCTCGCTTTCAAGTCCGCCTCGTTGCCTTCCCTCAACAGATTTTTGGACGATAGTTGGCCTTGATTACTCTGCCAGTTTGTGAATTGCTGTGCCCCTGAGCTCCATTTTTCAACTCGTTTTCTGTGAGCTGAACGCAAGTCCAAACTTTTGGTTCAGGACCTCTACTGGTTCCCGGTGGGTGGCTGAGACTTTGGTTCATTCTTCTTCCTGCCGGGAAATTAGAGTGACATGTGCCCATCCAAATGCCTAACAGCTACTCTCTCATTGGTTCTCCCTCTTCCCTTTCATCCTCTGCCAAATTGGCAACCTGTGCGAACCAGGAGCATAAAGGGGCTGTCTCTCCAAGTTGGGAGATTGATAGGAAAGCAGTTGGAAAGTCAAACCGGAGCACCAGGAGAGGGGCTCTTCTTTGAGTTTTAGAAACCTTTCGTATTCACAGTGTGTCCATTCTCTAGGTTTCCCATACACGTTATAGCTGTAGTAATATTCCCTTCCACCTGGAGAGCTGGGACCCATGGAATGGGTGCCATGCATTATTGCTTTAAAGGGTCTGCATTTGCTCACCCAATCTCACCAATCCTCTCAGTCCCAAGTGTCCAGCCTTATGCCACATCCAGCTGTCATTGTAGATAGGGTCATTCCAGGTTGCATCAGAGACCCTGAAGGAATTGTAAAGAATTTCCCTGTTTCTTTGTTCTGTTTTTGAAATTCCTTTTTAGAGTGGGTTTGAGCTGATTCTCGCGGCCATGTTTATGCCAGTCTAGACACACTTGATTCCCTTACGGAGACATATCAATACATAGGTTTTAAGATTCTTACTAGTCAGATCTATTCCTCTGCGGGAAATATGGGGTTTTGAGTCCCTTTCACTGAGGAAGGTGGAGGTCTTGTCTATTCCATAGTTGGTTTTTGGAACGGTACCTGTGCTTATATCAAACTCTGGTTTGATGCATCACCCCACCTCTCCTTCCCCCTTAAGCAGGCATAAGAGTGTTTTCTAAATGTGAGACTCTGTTCTCTTGCCTAACTCAGTTCATGTGTAGCCATGTTTACAGGATCTTCCTAAGTGATATCTTATGATAAGTTTCTTTTCCTGTGTGACTTCTTTCACTTAGAATCATCGTGCCTGAATCCACTCATTTTGCTGCTACTGGTCTTATGACATTGATTTCGTGGCTGAGGGATATTCCATCGTACGTAAGTTCCACAATGTTTGGAACCATTTTTATATTTCCTGGGATATTTCAGGTGTACCCAGGTTGAGGTTCCTGTAAGGAGTGCAGCCCTGAATTTGGGGGTGGCTCTGTCTTATGGATTTTCAGTTTTCCCAAGGTATATTCCCTAGACTGGAAGTGCCCTTGGCTCTGGAGCTCTGTTGTTTACTTGTTTTAGGGAACACAATGCACTCCTCCAGTGAGGCAGTTGGCAACTTACATCCCGCCCATCAGCATAACAAGGCTCCCTGTTCTCCAGGGCCTGTCTTGCCTTTCTGGTTTTTACACATTTTGTGGATGTCCCTTTTGAACGGTGGGAAGTGATACTTCTTTGTAGTGCAGATTTGCATTGCCCGCTTGCTTGCTTGGCCAAAAAGGGCGTATGCGTTTTCTCCTGAATATATTCAGGAGAAAACGCATACGCCCTTTTTGGCCAAGTGCATCATTGTCGAAGTTGTGCCCCTCTTCCTGTGCTTTACAGGCGATTCCAACGTACCTCTTGAAATCTGTTTCCTGCTATTCTGCCTCGCTTTCAAGTCCGCCTCGTTGCCTTCCCTCAACAGATTTTTGGACGATAGTTGGACTTGATTACTCTGCCAGTTTGTGAATTGCTGTGCCCCTGAGCTCCATTTTTCAACTCGTTTTTTGTGAGCTGAACGCAAGTCCAAACTTTTGGTTCAGGACCTCTACTGGTTCCCGGTGGGTGGCTGAGACTTTGGTTCATTCTTCTTCCTGCCGGGAAATTAGAGTGACATGTGCCCATCCAAATGCCTAACAGCTACTCTCTCATTGGTTCTCCCTCTTCCCTTTCATCCTCTGCCAAATTGGCAACCTGTGCGAACCAGGAGCTTAAAGGGGCTGTCTCTCCAAGTTGGGAGATTGATAGGAAAGCAGTTGGAAAGTCAAACCGGAGCACCAGGAGAGGGGCTCTTCGTTGAGTTTTAGAAACCTTTCGTACTCACAGTGTGTCCATTCTCTAGGTTTCCCGTACACGTTATAGCTGTAGTAATATTCCCTTCCACCTGGAGAGCTGGGACCCATGGAATGGGTGCCATGCATTATTGCTTTAAAGGGTCTGCATTTGCTCACCCAATCTCACCAATCCTCTCAGTCGCAAGTGTCCAGCCTTATGCCACATCCAGCTGTCATTGTAGATAGGGTCATTCCAGGTTGCATCAGAGACCCTGAAGGAATTGTAAAGAATTTCCCTGTTTCTTTGTTCTGTTTTTGAAATTCCTTTTTAGAGTGGGTTTGAGCTGATTCTCGCGGCCATGTTTATGCCAGTCTAGACACACTTGATTCCCTTACGGAGACATATCAATACATAGGTTTTAAGATTCTTACTAGTCAGATCTATTCCTCTGCGGGAAATATGGGGTTTTGAGTCCCTTTCACTGAGGAAGGTGTAGGTCTTGTCTATTCCATAGTTGGTTTTTGGAACGGTACCTGTGCTTATATCAAAGTCTGGTTTGATGCATCACCCCACCTCTCCTTCCCCCTTAAGCAGGCATAAGAGTGTTTTCTAAATGTGAGACTCTGTTCTCTTGCCTAACTCAGTTCATGTGTAGCCATGTTTACAGGATCTTCCTAAGTGATATCTTATGATAAGTTTCTTTTCCTGTGTGACTTCTTTCACTTAGAATCATCGTACCTGAATCCACTCATTTTGCTGCTACTGGTCTTATGACATTGATTTCGTGGCTGAGGGATATTCCATCGTACGTATGTTCCACAATGTTTGGAACCATTTTTATATTTCCTGGGATATTTCAGGTGTACCCAGGTTGAGGTTCCTGTAAGCAGTGCAGCCCTCAATTTGGGGGTGGCTCTGTCTTATGGATTTTCAGTTTTCCCAAGGTATATTCCCTAGACTGGAAGTGCCCTTGGCTCTGGAGCTCTGTTGTTTACTTGTTTTAGGGAACACAATGCACTCCTCCAGTGAGGCAGTTGGCAACTTACATCCCGCCCATCAGCATAACAAGGCTCCCTGTTCTCCAGGGCCTGTCTTGCCTTTCTGGTTTTTACACATTTTGTGGATGTCCCTTTTGACCGGTGGGAAGTGATACTTCTTTGTAGTGCAGATTTGCATTGCCCGCTTGCTTGCTTGGCCAAAAAGGGCGTATGCGTTTTCTCCTGAATATATTCAGGAGAAAACGCATACGCCCTTTTTGGCCAAGTGCATCATTGTCGAAGTTGTGCCCCTCTTCCTGTGCTTTACAGGCGATTCCAACGTACCTCTTGAAATCTGTTTCCTGCTATTCTGCCTCGCTTTCAAGTCCGCCTCGTTGCCTTCCCTCAACAGATTTTTGGACGATAGTTGGCCTTGATTACTCTGCCAGTTTGTGAATTGCTGTGCCCCTGAGCTCCATTTTTCAACTCGTTTCTTGTGAGCTGAACACAAGTCCAAACTTTTGGTTCAGGACCTATACTGTTTCCCGGTGGGTGGCTGAGACTTTGGTTAATTCTTCTTCCTGCCGGGAAATTAGAGAGACATGTGCCCATCCAAATGCCTAACAGCTACTCTCTCATTGGTTCTCCCTCTTCCCTTTCATCCTCTGCCAAATTGGCAACCTGTGCGAACCAGGAGCTTAAAGGGGCTGTCTCTCCAAGTTGGGAGATTGATAGGAAAGCAGTTGGAAAGTCAAACCGGAGCACCAGGAGAGGGGCTCTTCGTTGAGTTTTAGAAACCTTTCGTATTCACAGTGTGTCCATTCTCTAGGTTTCCCGTACACGTTATAGCTGTAGTAATATTCCCTTCCACCTGGAGAGCTGGGACCCATGGAATGGGTGCCATGCATTATTGCTTTAAAGGGTCTGCATTTGCTCACCCAATCTCACCAATCCTCTCAGTCCCAAGTGTCCAGCCTTATGCCACACCCAGCTGTCATTGTAGATAGGGTCATTCCAGGTTGCATCAGAGACCGTGAAGGAATTGTAAAGAATTTCCCTGTTTCTTTGTTCTGTTTTTGAAATTCCTTGTTAGAGTGGGTTTGAGCTGATTCTCGCTGCCATATTTATGCCAGTCTAGACACACTTGATTCCCTTAGGGAGACATATCAACACATAGGTTTTAAGATTCTTCCTAGTCAGATCTATTCCTCTGCGGGAAATATGGGGTTTTGAGTCCCTTTCACTGAGGAAGGTGTAGGTCTTGTCTATTCCATAGTTGGTTTTTGGAACGGTACCTGTGCTTATATCAAAATCTGGTTTGATGCATCACCCAACCTCTCCTTCCCCCTTAAGCAGGCATAAGAGTGTTTTCTAAATGTGAGACTCTGTTCTCTTGCCTAACTCAGTTCATGTGTAGCCATGTTTACAGGATCTTCCTAAGTGATATCTTATGATAAGTTTCTTTTCCTGTGTGACTTCTTTCACTTAGAATCATCGTACCAGAATCCACTCATTTTGTTGCTACTGGTCTTATGACATTGATTTCGTGGCTGAGGGATATTCCATCGTACATAAGTTCCACAATGTTTGGAACCATTTTTATATTTCCTGGGATATTTCAGGTGTACCCAGGTTGAGGTTCCTGTAAGCAGTGCAGCCCTCAATTTGGGGGTGGCTCTGTCTTATGGATTTTCAGTTTTCCCAAGGTATATTCCCTAGACCGGATGTGCCCTTGGCTCTGGAGCTCTGTTGTTTACTTGTTTTAGGGAACACAATGCACTCCTCCAGTGAGGCAGTTGGCAACTTACATCCCGCCCATCAGCATAACAAGGCTCCCTGTTCTCCAGGGCCTGTCTTGCCTTTCTGGTTTTTACACATTTTGTGGATGTCCCTTTTGACCGGTGGGAAGTGATACTTCTTTGTAGTGCAGATTTGCATTGCCCGCTTGCTTGCTTGGCCAAATGGGCGTATGCGTTTTCTCCTGAATATATTCAGGAGAAAACGCATACGCCCTTTTTGGCCAAGTGCATCATTGTCGAAGTTGTGCCCCTCTTCCTGTGCTTTACAGGCGATTCCAACGTACCTCTTGAAATCTGTTTCCTGCTATTCTGCCTCGCTTTCAAGTCCGCCTCGTTGCCTTCCCTCAACAGATTTTTGGACGATAGTTGGCCTTGATTACTCTGCCAGTTTGTGAATTGCTGTGCCCCTGAGCTCCATTTTTCAACTCGTTTTCTGTGAGCTGAACGCAAGTCCAAACTTTTGGTTCAGGACCTCTACTGGTTCCCGGTGGGTGGCTGAGACTTTGGTTCATTCTTCTTCCTGCCGGGAAATTAGAGTGACATGTGCCCATCCAAATGCCTAACAGCTACTCTCTCATTGGTTCTCCCTCTTCCCTTTCATCCTCTGCCAAATTGGCAACCTGTGCGAACCAGGAGCATAAAGGGGCTGTCTCTCCAAGTTGGGAGATTGATAGGAAAGCAGTTGGAAAGTCAAACCGGAGCACCAGGAGAGGGGCTCTTCTTTGAGTTTTAGAAACCTTTCGTATTCACAGTGTGTCCATTCTCTAGGTTTCCCATACACGTTAGAGCTGTAGTAATATTCCCTTCCACCTGGAGAGCTGGGACCCATGGAATGGGTGCCATGCATTATTGCTTTAAAGGGTCTGCATTTGCTCACCCAATCTCACCAATCCTCTCAGTCCCAAGTGTCCAGCCTTATGCCACATCCAGCTGTCATTGTAGATAGGGTCATTCCAGGTTGCATCAGAGACCCTGAAGGAATTGTAAAGAATTTCCCTGTTTCTTTGTTCTGTTTTTGAAATTCCTTTTTAGAGTGGGTTTGAGCTGATTCTCGCGGCCATGTTTATGCCAGTCTAGACACACTTGATTCCCTTACGGAGACATATCAATACATAGGTTTTAAGATTCTTACTAGTCAGATCTATTCCTCTGCGGGAAATATGGGGTTTTGAGTCCCTTTCACTGAGGAAGGTGTAGGTCTTGTCTATTCCATAGTTGGTTTTTGGAACGGTACCTGTGCTTATATCAAAGTCTGGTTTGATGCATCACCCCACCTCTCCTTCCCCCTTAAGCAGGCATAAGAGTGTTTTCTAAATGTGAGACTCTGTTCTCTTGCCTAACTCAGTTCATGTGTAGCCATGTTTACAGGATCTTCCTAAGTGATATCTTATGATAAGTTTCTTTTCCTGTGTGACTTCTTTCACTTAGAATCATCGTACCTGAATCCACTCATTTTGCTGCTACTGGTCTTATGACATTGATTTCGTGGCTGAGGGATATTCCATCGTACGTATGTTCCACAATGTTTGGAACCATTTTTATATTTCCTGGGATATTTCAGGTGTACCCAGGTTGAGGTTCCTGTAAGCAGTGCAGCCCTCAATTTGGGGGTGGCTCTGTCTTATGGATTTTCAGTTTTCCCAAGGTATATTCCCTAGACTGGAAGTGCCCTTGGCTCTGGAGCTCTGTTGTTTACTTGTTTTAGGGAACACAATGCACTCCTCCAGTGAGGCAGTTGGCAACTTACATCCCGCCCATCAGCATAACAAGGCTCCCTGTTCTCCAGGGCCTGTCTTGCCTTTCTGGTTTTTACACATTTTGTGGATGTCCCTTTTGACCGGTGGGAAGTGATACTTCTTTGTAGTGCAGATTTGCATTGCCCGCTTGCTTGCTTGGCCAAAAAGGGCGTATGCGTTTTCTCCTGAATATATTCAGGAGAAAACGCATACGCCCTTTTTGGCCAAGTGCATCATTGTCGAAGTTGTGCCCCTCTTCCTGTGCTTTACAGGCGATTCCAACGTACCTCTTGAAATCTGTTTCCTGCTATTCTGCCTCGCTTTCAAGTCCGCCTCGTTGCCTTCCCTCAACAGATTTTTGGACGATAGTTGGCCTTGATTACTCTGCCAGTTTGTGAATTGCTGTGCCCCTGAGCTCCATTTTTCAACTCGTTTCTTGTGAGCTGAACACAAGTCCAAACTTTTGGTTCAGGACGTATACTGGTTCCCGGTGGGTGGCTGAGACTTTGGTTAATTCTTCTTCCTGCCGGGAAATTAGAGTGACATGTGCCCATCCAAATGCCTATCAGCTACTCTCTCATTGGTTCTCCCTCTTCCCTTTCATCCTCTGCCAAATTGGCAACCTGTGCGAACCAGGAGCTTAAAGGGGCTGTCTCTCCAAGTTGGGAGATTGATAGGAAAGCAGTTGGAAAGTCAAACCGGAGCACCAGGAGAGGGGCTCTTCTTTGAGTTTTAGAAACCTTTCGTATTCACAGTGTGTCCATTCTCTAGGTTTCCCGTACACGTTATAGCTGTAGTAATATTCCCTTCCACCTGGAGAGCTGGGACCCATGGAATGGGTGCCATGCATTATTGCTTTAAAGGGTCTGCATTTGCTCACCCAATCTCACCAATCCTCTCAGTCCCAAGTGTCCAGCCTTATGCCACATCCAGCTGTCATTGTAGATAGGGTCATTCCAGGTTGCATCAGAGACCCTGAAGGAATTGTAAAGAATTTCCCTGTTTCTTTGTTCTGTTTTTGAAATTCCTTTTTAGAGTGGGTTTGAGCTGATTCTCGCTGCCATGTTTATGCCAGTCTAGACACACTTGATTCCCTTACGGAGACATATCAGTACATAGGTTTTAAGATTCTTACTAGTCAGATCTATTCCTCTGCGGGAAATATGGGGTTTTGAGTCCCTTTCACTGAGGAAGGTGTAGGTCTTGTCTATTCCATAGTTGGTTTTTGGAACGGTACCTGTGCTTATATCAAACTCGGGTTTGATGCATCACCCCACCTCTCCTTCCCCCTTAAGCAGGCATAAGAGTGTTTTCTAAATGTGAGACTCTGTTCTCTTGCCTAACTCAGTTCATGTGTAGCCATGTTTACAGGATCTTCCTAAGTGATATCTTATGATAAGTTTCTTTTCCTGTGTGACTTCTTTCACTTAGAATCATCGTACCTGAATCCACTCATTTTGCTGCTACTGGTCTTATGACATTGATTTCGTGGCTGAGGGATATTCCATCGTACGTAAGTTCCACAATGTTTGGAAGCATTTTTATATTTCCTGGGATATTTCAGGTGTACCCAGGATGAGGTTCCTGTAAGCAGTGCAGCCCTCAATTTGGGGGTGGCCCTGTCTTATGGATTTTCAGTTTTCCCAAGGTATATTCCCTAGACTGGAAGTGCCCTTGGCTCTGTAGCTCTGTTGTTTACTTGTTTTAGGGAACACAATGCACTCCTCCAGTGAGGCAGTTGGCAACTTACATCCCGCCCATCAGCATAACAAGGCTCCCTGTTCTCCAGGGCCTGTCTTGCCTTTCTGGTTTTTACACATTTTGTGGATGTCCCTTTTGACCGGTGGGAAGTGATACTTCTTTGTAGTGCAGATTTGCATTGCCCGCTTGCTTGCTTGGCCAAAAAGGGCGTATGCGTTTTCTCCTGAATATATTCAGGAGAAAACGCATACGCCCTTTTTGGCCAAGTGCATCATTGTCGAAGTTGTGCCCCTCTTCCTGTGCTTTACAGGCGATTCCAACGTACCTCTTGAAATCTGTTTCCTGCTATTCTGCCTCGCTTTCAAGTCCGCCTCGTTGCCTTCCCTCAACAGATTTTTGGACGATAGTTGGCCTTGATTACTCTGCCAGTTTGTGAATTGCTGTGCCCCTGAGCTCCATTTTTCAACACGTTTCTTGTGAGCTGAACACAAGTCCAAACTTTTGGTTCAGGGCGTATACTGGTTCCCGGTGGGTGGCTGAGACTTTGGTTAATTCTTCTTCCTGCCGGGAAATTAGAGTGACATGTGCCAATCCAAATGTCTAGCAGCTACTCTCTCATTGGTTCTCCCTCTTCCCTTTCATCCTCTGCCAAATTGGCAACCTGTGCGAACCAGGAGCTTAAAGGGGCTGTCTCTCCAAGTTGGGAGATTGAGAGGAAAGCAGTTGGGAAGTCAAACTGGAGCACCAGGAGAGGGGCTCTTCGTTGAGTTTTAGAAACCTGTCGTATTCACAGTGTGTCCATTCTCTAGGTTTCCCGTCCACGTTATAGCTGTAGTAATATTCCCTTCAACCTGGAGAGCTGGGACCCATGGAATGGGTGCCATGCATTATTGCTTTAAAGGGTCTGCATTTGCTCACCCAATCTCACCAATCCTCTCAGTCGCAAGTGTCCAGCCTTATGCCACATCCAGCTGTCATTGTAGATAGGGTCATTCCAGGTTGCATCAGAGACCCTGAAGGAATTGTAAAGCATTTCCCTGTTTCTTTGTTCTGTTTTTGAAATTCCTTTTTAGAGTGGGTTTGAGCTGATTCTCGCTGCCATGTTTATGCCAGTCTAGACACACTTGATTCCCTTACGGAGACATATCAATACATAGGTTTTAAGATTCTTACTAGTCAGATCTATTCCTCTGCGGGAAATATGGGGTTTTGAGTCCCTTTCACTGAGGAAGGTGTAGGTCTTGTCTATTCCATACTTGGTTTTTGGAACGGTACCTGTGCTTATATCAAACTCGGGTTTGATGCATCACCCCACCTCTCCTTCCCCCTTAAGCAGGCATAAGAGTGTTTTCTAAATGTGAGACTCTGTTCTCTTGCCTAACTCAGTTCATGTGTAGCCATGTTTACAGGATCTTCCTAAGTGATATCTTATGATAAGTTTCTTTTCCTGTGTGACTTCTTTCACTTAGAATCATCGTACCTGAATCCACTCATTTTGCTGCTACTGGTCTTATGACATTGATATCGTGGCTGAGGGATATTCCATCGTACGTAAGTTCCACAATGTTTGGAACCATTTTTATATTTCCTGGGATATTTCAGGTGTACCCAGGTTGAGGTTCCTGTAAGCAGTGCAGCCCTCAATTTGGGGGTGGCTCTGTCTTATGGATTTTCAGTTTTCCCAAGGTATATTCCCTAGACTGGACGTGCCCTTGGCTCTGGAGCCCTGTTGTTTACTTGTTTTAGGGAACACAATGCACTCCTCCAGTGAGGCAGTTGGCAACTTACATCCCGCCCATCAGCATAACAAGGCTCCCTGTTCTCCAGGGCCTGTCTTGCCTTTCTGGTTTTTACACATTTTGTGGATGTCCCTTTTGAACGGTGGGAAGTGATACTTCTTTGTATTGCAGATTTGCATTGCCCGCTTGCTTGCTTGGCCAAAAAGGGCATATGCGTTTTCTCCTGAATATATTCAGGAGAAAACGCATACGCCCTTTTTGGCCAAGTGCATCATTGTCGAAGTTGTGCCCCTCTTCCTGTGCTTTACAGGCGATTCCAACGTACCTCTTGAAATCTGTTTCCTGCTATTCTGCCTCGCTTTCAAGTCCGCCTCGTTGCCTTCCCTCAACAGATTTTTGGACGATAGTTGGCCTTGATTACTCTGCCAGTTTGTGAATTGCTGTGCCCCTGAGCTCCATTTTTCAACTCGTTTTTTGTGAGCTGAACGCAAGTCCAAACTTTTGGTTCAGGACCTCTACTGGTTCCCGGTGGGTGGCTGAGACTTTGGTTCATTCTTCTTCCTGCCGGGAAATTAGAGTGACATGTGCCCATCCAAATGCCTAACAGCTACTCTCTCATTGGTTCTCCCTCTTCCCTTTCATCCTCTGCCAAATTGGCAACCTGTGCGAACCAGGAGCTTAAAGGGGCTGTCTCTCCAAGTTGGGAGATTGATAGGAAAGCAGTTGGAAAGTCAAACCGGAGCACCAGGAGAGGGGCTCTTCTTTGAGTTTTAGAAACCTTTCGTATTCACAGTGTGTCCATTCTCTAGGTTTCCCGTACACGTTATAGCTGTAGTAATATTCCCTTCCACCTGGAGAGCTGGGACCCATGGAATGGGTGCCATGCATTATTGCTTTAAAGGGTCTGCATTTGCTCACCCAATCTCACCAATCCTCTCAGTCCCAAGTGTCCAGCCTTATGCCACATCCAGCTGTCATTGTAGATAGGGTCATTCCAGGTTGCATCAGAGACCCTGAAGGAATTGTAAAGAATTTCCCTGTTTCTTTGTTCTGTTTTTGAAATTCCTTTTTAGAGTGGATTTGAGCTTATTCTCGCTGCCATATTTATGCCAGTCTAGACACACTTGATTCCCTTACGCAGACATATCAATACATAGGTTTCAAGATTCTTACTAGTCAGATCGATTCCTCTGCGGGAAATATGGGGTTTTGAGTCCCTTTCACTGAGGAAGGTGTAGGTCTTGTCTATTCCATAGTTGGTTTTTGGAACGGTACCTGTGCTTATATCAAACTCGGGTTTGATGCATCACCCCACCTCTCCTTCCCCCTTAAGCAGGCATAAGAGTGTTTTCTAAATGTGAGACTCTGTTCTCTTGCCTAACTCAGTTCATGTGTAGCCAT
This sequence comes from Mesoplodon mirus, assembly GCF_964341445.2. Classification (NCBI taxonomy): domain Eukaryota; kingdom Metazoa; phylum Chordata; class Mammalia; order Artiodactyla; family Ziphiidae; genus Mesoplodon; species Mesoplodon mirus. The sequence goes on from NW_028294755.1 coordinate 12,713, forward strand.
GTTTACAGGATCTTCCTAAGTGATATCTTATGATAAGTTTCTTTTCCTGTGTGACCTCTTTCACTTAGAATCATCGTACCTGAATCCACTCATTTTGCTGCTACTGGTCTTATGACATTGATTTCGTGGCTGAGGGATATTCCATCGTACGTAAGTTCCACAATGTTTGGAACCATTTTTATATTTCCTGGGATATTTCAGGTGTACCCAGGTTGAGGTTCCTGTAAGCAGTGCAGCCCTGAATTTGGGGGTGGCTCTGTCTTATGGATTTTCAGTTTTCCCAAGGTATATTCCCTAGACTGGACGTGCCCTTGGCTCTGGAGCTCTGTTTTTTACTTGTTTTAGGGAACACAATGCACTCCTCCAGTGAGGCAGTTGGCAAATTACATCCCGCCCATCAGCATAACAAGGCTCCCTGTTCTCCAGGGCCTGTCTTGCCTTTCTGGTTTTTACACATTTTGTGGATGTCCCTTTTGACCGTTGGGAAGTGATACTTCTTTGTAGTGCAGATTTGCATTGCCCGCTTGCTTGCTTGGCCAAAAAGGGCGTATGCGTTTTCTCCTGAATATATTCAGGAGAAAACGCATACGCCCTTTTTGGCCAAGTGCATCATTGTCGAAGTTGTGCCCCTCTTCCTGTGCTTTACAGGCGATTCCAACGTACCTCTTGAAATCTGTTTCCTGCTATTCTGCCTCGCTTTCAAGTCCGCCTCGTTGCCTTCCCTCAACAGATTTTTGGACGATAGTTGGCCTTGATTACTCTGCCAGTTTGTGAATTGCGGTGCCCCTGAGCTCCATTTTTCAACTCGTTTTTTGTGAGCTGAACGCAAGTCCAAACTTTTGGTTCAGGACCTCTACTGGTTCCCGGTGGGTGGCTGAGACTTTGGTTCATTCTTCTTCCTGCCGGGAAATTAGAGTGACAGGTGCCCATCCAAATGCCTAGCAGCTACTCTCTCATTGGTTCTCCCTCTTCCCTTTCATCCTCTGCCAAATTGGCAACCTGTGCGAACCAGGAGCTTAAAGGGGCTGTCTCTCCAAGTTGGGAGATTGATAGGAAAGCAGTTGGAAAGTCAAACCGGAGCACCAGGAGAGGGGCTCTTCTTTGAGTTTTAGAAACCTTTCGTATTCACAGTGTGTCCATTCTCTAGGTTTCCCGTACACGTTATAGCTGTAGTAATATTCCCTTCCACCTGGAGAGCTGGGACCCATGGAATGGGTGCCATGCATTATTGCTTTAAAGGGTCTGCATTTGCTCACCCAATCTCACCAATCCTCTCAGTCCCAAGTGTCCAGCCTTATGCCACATCCAGCTGTCATTGTAGATAGGGTCATTCCAGGTTGCATCAGAGACCCTGAAGGAATTGTAAAGAATTTCCCTGTTTCTTTGTTCTGTTTTTGAAATGCCTTTTTAGAGTGGGTTTGAGCTGACTCTCGCTGCCATGTTTATGCCAGTCTAGACACACTTGATTCCCTTACGCAGACATATCAATACTTAGGTTTTAAGATTCTTACTAGTCAGATCGATTCCTCTGCGGGAAATATGGGGTTTTGAGTCCCTTTCACTGAGGAAGGTGTAGGTCTTGTCTATTCCATAGTTGGTTTTTGGAACGGTACCTGTGCTTATATCAAAGTCTGGTTTGATGCATCACCCCACCTCTCCTTCCCCCTTAAGCAGGCATAAGATTGTTTTCTAAATGTGAGACTCTGTTCTCTTGCCTAACTCAGTTCATGTGTAGCCATGTTTACAGGATCTTCCTAAGTGATATCTTATGATAAGTTTCTTTCCCTGTGTGACTTCTTTCACTTAGAATCATCGTACCTGAATCTACTCATTTTGCTGCTACTGGTCTTATGACATTGATTTCGTGGCTGAGGGATATTCCATCGTACGTAAGTTCCACAATGTTTGGAACCATTTTTATATTTCCTGGGATATTTCAGGTGTACCCAGGTTGAGGTTCCTGTAAGCAGTGCAGCCCTGAATTTGGGGGTGGCTCTGTCTTATGGATTTTCAGTTTTCCCAAGGTATATTCCCTAGACTGGAAGTGCCCTTGGCTCTGTAGCTCTGTTGTTTACTTGTTTTAGGGGACACAATGCACTCCTCCAGTGAGGCAGTTGGCAACTTACATCCCGCCCATCAGCATAACAAGGCTCCCTGTTCTCCAGGGCCTGTCTTGCCTTTCTGGTTTTTACACATTTTGTGGATGTCCCCTTTGACCGGTGGGAAGTGATACTTCTTTGTAGTGCAGATTTGCATTGCCCGCTTGCTTGCTTGGCCAAAAAGGGCGTATGCGTTTTCTCCTTTATATATTCATACGCCCTTTTTGGCCTAGTGCATCATTGTCGAAGTTGTGCCCCTCTTCCTGTGCTTTACAGGCGATTCCAACGTACCTCTTGAAATCTGTTTCCTGCTATTCTGCCTCGCTTTCAAGTCCGCCTCGTTGCCTTCCCTCAACAGATTTTTGGACGATAGTTGGCCTTGATTACTCTGCCAGTTTGTGAATTGCTGTGCCCCTGAGCTCCATTTTTCAACTCGTTTTTTGTGAGCTGAACGCAAGTCCAAACTTTTGGTTCAGGACCTCTACTGGTTCCCGGTGGGTGGCTGAGACTTTGGTTCATTCTTCTTCCTGCCGGGAAATTAGAGTGACATGTGCCCATCCAAATGCCTAACAGCTACTCTCTCATTGGTTCTCCCTCTTCCCTTTCATCCTCTGCCAAATTGGCAACCTGTGCGAACCAGGAGCTTAAAGGGGCTGTCTCTCCAAGTTGGGAGATTGATAGGAAAGCAGTTGGAAAGTCAAACCGGAGCACCAGGAGAGAGGCTCTTCGTTGAGTTTTAGAAACCTTTCGTATTCACAGTGTGTCCATTCTCTAGGTTTCCCGTACACGTTATAGCTGTAGTAATATTCCCTTCCACCTGGAGAGCTGGGACCCATGGAATGGGTGCCATGCATTATTGCTTTAAAGGGTCTGCATTTGCTCACCCAATCTCACCAATCCTCTCAGTCCCAAGTGTCCAGCCTTATGCCACATCCAGCTGTCATTGTAGATAGGGTCATTCCAGGTTGCATCAGAGACCCTGAAGGAATTGTAAAGAATTTCCCTGTTTCTTTGTTCTGTTTTTGAAATTCCTTTTTAGAGTGGGTTTGAGCTGATTCTCGCTGCCATGTTTATGCCAGTCTAGACACACTTGATTCCCTTACGCAGACATATCAATACATAGGTTTTAAGATTCTTACTAGTCAGATCGATTCCTCTGCGGGAAATATGGGGTTTTGAGTCCCTTTCACTGAGGAAGGTGTAGGTCTTGTCTATTCCATAGTTGTTTTTTGGAACGGTACCTGTGCTTATATCAAACTCGGGTTTGATGCATCACCCCACCTCTCCTTCCCCCTTAAGCAGGCATAAGAGTGTTTTCTAAATGTGAGACTCTGTTCTCTTGCCTAACTCAGTTCATGTGTAGCCATGTTTACAGGATCTTCCTAAGTGATATCTTATGATAAGTTTCTTTTCCTGTGTGACCTCTTTCACTTAGAATCATCGTACCTGAATCCACTCATTTTGCTGCTACTTTTCTTATGACATTGATTCCGTGGCTGAGGGATATTCCATCGTACGTAAGTTCCACAATGTTTGGAACCATTTTTATATTTCCTGGGATATTTCAGGTGTACCCAGGTTGAGGTTCCTGTAAGCAGTGCAGCCCTCAATTTGGGGGTGGCTCTGTCTTATGGATTTTCAGTTTTCCCAAGGTATATTCCCTAGACTGGAAGTGCCCTTGGCTCTGTAGCTCTGTTGTTTACTTGTTTTAGGGGACACAATGCACTCCTCCAGTGAGGCAGTTGGCAACTTACATCCCGCCCATCAGCATAACAAGGCTCCCTGTTCTCCAGGGCCTGTCTTGCCTTTCTGGTTTTTACACATTTTGTGGATGACCCTTTTGACCGGTGGGAAGTGATACTTCTTTGTAGTGCAGATTTGCATTGCCCGCTTGCTTGCTTGGCCAAAAAGGGCGTATGCGTTTTCTCCTGAATATATTCAGGAGAAAACGCATACGCCCTTTTTGGCCAAGTGCATCATTGTCGAAGTTGTGCCCCTCTTCCTGTGCTTTACAGGCGATTCCAACGTACCTCTTGAAATCTGTTTCCTGCTATTCTGCCTCGCTTTCAAGTCCGCCTCGTTGCCTTCCCTCAACAGATTTTTGGACGATAGTTGGCCTTGATTACTCTGCCAGTTTGTGAATTGCTGTGCCCCTGAGCTCCATTTTTCAACTCGTTTTTTGTGAGCTGAACGCAAGTCCAAACTTTTGGTTCAGGACCTCTACTTGTTCCCGGTGGGTGGCTGAGACTTTCGTTCATTCTTCTTCCTGCCGGGAAATTAGAGTGACATGTGCCCATCCAAATGCCTAACAGCTACTCTCTCATTGGTTCTCCCTCTTCCCTTTCATCCTCTGCCAAATTGGCAACCTGTGCGAACCAGGAGCTTAAAGGGGCTGTCTCTCCAAGTTGGGAGATTGATAGGAAAGCAGTTGGAAAGTCAAACCGGAGCACCAGGAGAGGGGCTCTTCGTTGAGTTTTAGAAACCTTTCGTATTCACAGTGTGTCCATTCTCTAGGTTTCCCGTACACGTTATAGCTGTAGTAATATTCCCTTCCACCTGGAGAGCTGGGACCCATGGAATGGGTGCCATGCATTATTGCTTTAAAGGGTCTGCATTTGCTCACCCAATCTCACCAATCCTCTCAGTCCCAAGTGTCCAGCCTTATGCCACATCCAGCTGTCATTGTAGATAGGGTCATTCCAGGTTGCATCAGAGACCCTGAAGGAATTGTAAAGAATTTCCCTGTTTCTTTGTTCTGTTTTTGAAATTCCTTTTTAGAGTGGGTTTGAGCTGATTCTCGCTGCCATGTTTATGCCAGTCTAGAAACACTTGATTCCCTTACGGAGACATATCAATACATAGGTTTTAAGATTCTTACTAGCCAGATCTATTCCTCTGCGGGAAATATGGGGTTTTGAGTGCCTTTCACTGAGGAAGGTGGAGGTCTTGTCTATTCCATAGTTGGTTTTTGGAACGGTACCTGTGCTTATATCAAACTCGGGTTTGATGCATCACCCCACCTCTCCTTCCCCCTTAAGCAGGCATAAGAGTGTTTTCTAAATGTGAGACTCTGTTCTCTTGCCTAACTCAGTTCATGTGTAGCCATGTTTACAGGATCTTCCTAAGTGATATCTTATGATAAGTTTCTTTTCCTGTGTGACTTCTTTCACTTAGAATCATCGTACCTGAATCCACTCATTTTGCTGCTACTGGTCTTATGACATTGATTTCGTGGCTGAGGGATATTCCATCGTACGTAAGTTCCACAATGTTTGGAACCATTTTTATATTTCCTGGGATATTTCAGGTGTACCCAGGTTGAGGTTCCTGTAAGCAGTGCAGCCCTCAATTTGGGTGTGGCTCTGTCTTATGGATTTTCAGTTTTCCCAAGGTATATTCCCTAGACTGGAAGTGCCCTTGGCTCTGGAGCTCTGTTGTTTACTTGTTTTAGGGAACACAATGCACTCCTCCAGTGAGGCAGTTGGCAACTTACATCCCGCCCATCAGCATAACAAGGCTCCCTGTTCTCCAGGGCCTGTCTTGCCTTTCTGGTTTTTACACATTTTGTGGATGTCCCTTTTGAACGGTGGGAAGTGATACTTCTTTGTAGTGCAGATTTGCATTGCCCGCTTGCTTGCTTGGCCAAAAAGGGCGTATGTGTTTTCTCCTGAATATATTCAGGAGAAAACGTATACGCCCTTTTTGGCCAAGTGCATCATTGTCGAAGTTGTGCCCCTCTTCCTGTGCTTTACAGGCGATTCCAACGTACCTCTTGAAATCTGTTTCCTGCTATTCTGCCTCGCTTTCAAGTCCGCCTCGTTGCCTTCCCTCAACAGATTTTTGGACGATAGTTGGCCTTGATTACTCTGCCAGTTTGTGAATTGCTGTGCCCCTGAGCTCCATTTTTCAACTCGTTTTTTGTGAGCTGAACGCAAGTCCAAACTTTTGGTTCAGGACCTCTACTGGTTCCCGGTGGGTGGCTGAGACTTTGGTTCATTCTTCTTCCTGCCGGGAAATTAGAGTGACATGTGCCCATCCAAATGCCTAACAGCTACTCTCTCATTGGTTCTCCCTCTTCCCTTTCATCCTCTGCCAAATTGGCAACCTGTGCGAACCAGGAGCTTAAAGGGGCTGTCTCTCCAAGTTGGGAGATTGATAGGAAAGCAGTTGGAAAGTCAAACCGGAGCACCAGGAGAGCGGCTCTTCGTTGAGTTTTAGAAACCTTTCGTATTCACAGTGTGTCCATTCTCTAGGTTTCCCGTACACGTTATAGCTGTAGTAATATTCCCTTCCACCTGGAGAGCTGGGACCCATGGAATGGGTGCCATGCATTATTGCTTTAAAGGGTCTGCATTTGCTCACCCAATCTCACCAATCCTCTCAGTCCCAAGTGTCCAGCCTTATGCCACATCCAGCTGTCATTGTAGATAGGGTCATTCCAGGTTGCATCAGAGACCCTGAAGGAATTGTAAAGAATTTCCCTGTTTCTTTGTTCTGTTTTTGAAATTCCTTTTTAGAGTGGGTTTGAGCTGATTCTCGCTGCCCTGTTTATGCCAGTCTAGACACACTTGATTCCCTTACGGAAACATATCAATACATAGGTTTTAAGATTCTTACTAGCCAGATCTATTCCTCTGCGGGAAATATGGGGTTTTGAGTCCCTTTCACTGAGGAAGGTGTAGGTCTTGTCTATTCCATAGTTGGTTTTTGGAACGGTACCTGTGCTTATATCAAACTCGGGTTTGATGCATCACCCCACCTCTCCTTCCCCCTTAAGCAGGCATAAGAGTGTTTTCTAAATGTGAGACTCTGTTCTCTTGCCTAACTCAGTTCATGTGTAGCCATGTTTACAGGATCTTCCTAAGTGATATCTTATGATAAGTTTCTTTTCCTGTGTGACGTCTTTCACTTAGAATCATCGTACCTGAATCAACTCATTTTGCGGCTACTGGTCTTATGACATTGATTTCGTGGCTGAGGGATATTCCATCGTACGTAAGTACCACAATGTTTGGAAACATTTTTATATTTCCTGGGATATTTCAGGTGTACCCAGGTTGAGGTTCCTGTAAGCAGTGCAGCCCTGAATTTGGGGGTGGCTCTGTCTTATGGATTTTCAGTTTTCCCAAGGTATATTCCCTAGACTGGAAGTGCCCTTGGCTCTGTAGCTCTGTTGTTTACTTGTTTTAGGGAACACAATGCACTCCTCCAGTGAGGCAGTTGGCAACTTACATCCCGCCCATCAGCATAACAAGGCTCCCTGTTCTCCAGGGCCTGTCTTGCCTTTCTGGTTTTTACACATTTTGTGGATGTCCCTTTTGACCGGTGGGAAGTGATACTTCTTTGTAGTGCAGATTTGCATTGCCCCTTGCTTGCTTGGCCAAAAAGGGCGTATGCGTTTTCTCCTGAATATATTCAGGAGAAAACGCATACGCCCTTTTTGGCCAAGTGCATCATTGTCGAAGTTGTGCCCCTCTTCCTGTGCTTTACAGGCGATTCCAACGTACCTCTTGAAATCTGTTTCCTGCTATTCTGCCTCGCTTTCAAGTCCGCCTCGTTGCCTTCCCTCAACAGATTTTTGGACGATAGTTGGCCTTGATTACTCTGCCAGTTTGTGAATTGCTGTGCCCCTGAGCTCCATTTTTCAACTCGTTTCTTGTGAGCTGAACACAAGTCCAAACTTTTGGTTCAGGACGTATACTGGTTCCCGGTGGGTGGCTGAGACTTTGGTTCATTCTTCTTCCTGCCGGGAAATTAGAGTGACATGTGCCCATCCAAATGCCTAGCAGCTACTCTCTCATTGGTTCTCCCTCTTCCCTTTCATCCTCTGCCAAATTGGCAACCTGTGCGAACCAGGAGCTTAAAGGGGCTGTCTCTCCAAGTTGGGAGATTGATAGGAAAGCAGTTGGGAAGTCAAACCGGAGCACCAGGAGAGGGGCTCTTCGTTGAGTTTTAGAAACCTGTCGTATTCACAGTGTGTCCATTCTCTAGGTTTCCCGTACACGTTATAGCTGTAGTAATATTCCCTTCAACCTGGAGAGCTGGGACCCATGGAATGGGTGCCATGCATTATTGCTTTAAAGGGTCTGCATTTGCTCACCCAATCTCACCAATCCTCTCAGTCCCAAGTGTCCAGCCTTATGCCACATCCAGCTGTCATTGTAGATAGGGTCATTCCAGGTTGCATCAGAGACCCTGAAGGAATTGTAAAGAATTTCCCTGTTTCTTTGTTCTGTTTTTGAAATTCCTTTTTAGAGTGGGTTTGAGCTGATTCTCGCTGCCATGTTTATGCCAGTCTAGACACACTTGATTCCCTTACGCAGACATATCAATACATAGGTTTTAAGATTCTTACTAGTCAGATCGATTCCTCTGCGGGAAATATGGGGTTTTGAGTCCCTTTCACTGAGGAAGGTGTAGGTCTTGTCTATTCCATAGTTGGTTTTTGGAACGGTACCTGTGCTTATATCAAAGTCTGGTTTGATGCATCACCCCACCTCTCCTTCCCCCTTAAGCAGGCATAAGAGTGTTTTCTAAATGTGAGACTCTGTTCTCTTGCCTAACTCAGTTCATGTGTAGCCATGTTTACAGGATCTTCCTAAGTGATATCTTATGATAAGTTTCTTTTCCTGTGTGACTTCTTTCACTTAGAATCATCGTACCTGAATCCACTCATTTTGCTGCTACTGGTCTTATGACATTGATTTCGTGGCTGAGGGATATTCCATCGTACGTAAGTTCCACAATGTTTGGAACCATTTTTATATTGCCTGGGATATTTCAGGTGTACCCAGGTTGAGGTTCTTGTAAGCAGTGCAGCCCTCAATTTGGGGGTGGCTCTGTCTTATGGATTTTCAGTTTTCCCAAGGTATATTCCCTAGACTGGAAGTGCCCTTGGCTCTGTAGCTCTGTTGTTTACTTGTTTTAGGGAACACAATGCACTCCTCCAGTGAGGCAGTTGGCAACTTACATCCCGCCCATCAGCATAACAGGGCTCCCTGTTCTCCAGGGCCTGTCTTGCCTTTCTGGTTTTTTACACATTTTGTGGATGTCCCTTTTGACCGGTGGGAAGTGATACTTCTTTGTAGTGCAGATTTGCATTGCCCGCTTGCTTGCTTGGCCAAAAAGGGCGTATGCGTTTTCTCCTGAATATATTCAGGAGAAAACGCATACGCCCTTTTTGGCCAAGTGCATCATTGTCGAAGTTGTGCCCCTCTTCCTGTGCTTTACAGGCGATTCCAACGTACCTATTGAAATCTGTTTCCTGCTATTCTGCCTCGCTTTCAAGTCCGCCTCGTTGCCTTCCCTCAACAGATTTTTGGACGATAGTTGGCCTTGATTACTCTGCCAGTTTGTGAATTGCTGTGCCCCTGAGCTCCATTTTTCAAGTCGTTTTTTGTGAGCTGAACGCAAGTCCAAACTTTTGGTTCAGGACCTCTACTGGTTCCCGGTTGGTGGCTGAGACTTTGGTTCATTCTTCTTCCTGCCGGGAAATTAGAGTGACATGTGCCCATCCAAATGCCTAACAGCTACTCTCTCATTGGTTCTCCCTCTTCCCTTTCATCCTCTGCCAAATTGGCAACCTGTGCGAACCAGGAGCTTAAAGGGGCTGTCTCTCCAAGTTGGGAGATTGATAGGAAAGCAGTTGGAAAGTCAAACCGGAGCACCAGGAGAGGGGCTCTTCGTTGAGTTTTAGAAACCTTTCGTATTCACAGTGTGTCCATTCTCTAGGTTTCCCGTACACGTTATAGCTGTAGTAATATTCCCTTCCACCTGGAGAGCTGGGACCCATGGAATGGGTGCCATGCATTATTGCTTTAAAGGGTCTGCATTTGCTCACCCAATCTCACCAATCCTCTCCGTCCCAAGTGTCCAGCCTTATGCCACATCCAGCTGTCATTGTAGACAGGGTCATTCCAGGTTGCATCAGAGACCCTGAAGGAATTGTAAAGAATTTCCCTGTTTCTTTGTTCTGTTTTTGAAATTCCTTTTTAGAGTGGGTTTGAGCTGATTCTCGCTGCCATGTTTATGCCAGTCTAGACACACTTGATTCCCTTACGGAGACATATCAGTACATAGGTTTTAAGATTCTTACTAGTCAGATCTATTCCTCTGCGGGAAATATGGGGTTTTGAGTCCCTTTCACTGAGGAAGGTGTAGGTCTTGTCTATTCCATAGTTGGTTTTTGGAACGGTACCTGTGCTTATATCAAACTCGGGTTTGATGCATCACCCCACCTCTCCTTCCCCCTTAAGCAGGCATAAGAGTGTTTTCTAAATGTGAGACTCTGTTCTCTTGCCTAACTCAGTTCATGTGTAGCCATGTTTACAGGATCTTCCTAAGTGATATCTTATGATAAGTTTCTTTTCCTGTGTGACTTCTTTCACTTAGAATCATCGTACCTGAATCCACTCATTTTGCTGCTACTGGTCTTATGACATTGATTTCGTGGCTGAGGGATATTCCATCGTACGTAAGTTCCACAATGTTTGGAACCATTTTTATATTGCCTGGGATATTTCAGGTGTACCCAGGTTGAGGTTCTTGTAAGCAGTGCAGCCCTCAATTTGGGGGTGGCTCTGTCTTATGGATTTTCAGTTTTCCCAAGGTATATTCCCTAGACTGGAAGTGCCCTTGGCTCTGTAGCTCTGTTGTTTACTTGTTTTAGGGAACACAATGCACTCCTCCAGTGAGGCAGTTGGCAACTTACATCCCGCCCATCAGCATAACAGGGCTCCCTGTTCTCCAGGGCCTGTCTTGCCTTTCTGGTTTTTTACACATTTTGTGGATGTCCCTTTTGACCGGTGGGAAGTGATACTTCTTTGTAGTGCAGATTTGCATTGCCCGCTTGCTTGCTTGGCCAAAAAGGGCGTATGCGTTTTCTCCTGAATATATTCAGGAGAAAACGCATACGCCCTTTTTGGCCAAGTGCATCATTGTCGAAGTTGTGCCCCTCTTCCTGTGCTTTACAGGCGATTCCAACGTACCTCTTGAAATCTGTTTCCTGCTATTCTGCCTCGCTTTCAAGTCCGCCTCGTTGCCTTCCCTCAACAGATTTTTGGACGATAGTTGGCCTTGATTACTCTGCCAGTTTGTGAATTGCTGTGCACCTGAGCTCCATTATTCAACTCGTTTTTTGTGAGCTGAACGCAAGTCCAAACTTTTGGTTCAGGACCTATACTGGTTCCCGGTGGGTGGCTGAGACTTTCGTTCATTCTTCTTCCTGCCGGGAAATTAGAGTGACATGTGCCCATCCAAATGCCTAACAGCTACTCTCTCATTGGTTCTCCCTCTTCCCTTTCATCCTCTGCCAAATTGGCAACCTGTGCGAACCAGGAGCTTAAAGGGGCTGTCTCTCCAAGTTGGGAGATTGATAGGAAAGCAGTTGGAAAGTCAAACCGGAGCACCAGGAGAGGGGCACTTCGTTGAGTTTTAGAAACCTTCCGTATTCACAGTGTGTCCATTCTCTAGGTTTCCCGTACACGTTATAGCTGTAGTAATATTCCCTTCCACCTGGAGAGCTGGGACCCATGGAATGGGTGCCATGCATTATTGCTTTAAAGGGTCTGCATTTGCTCACCCAATCTCACCAATCCTCTCAGTCCCAAGTGTCCAGCCTTATGCCACATCCAGCTGTCATTGTAGATAGTGTCATTCCAGGTTGCATCAGAGACCCTGAAGGAATTGTAAAGAATTTCTCTGTTTCTTTGTTCTGTTTTTGAAATTCCTTTTTAGAGTGGGTTTGAGCTGATTCTCGCGGCCATGTTTATGCCAGTCTAGAAACACTTGATTCCCTTACGGAGACATATCAATACATAGGTTTTAAGATTCTTACTAGCCAGATCTATTCCTCTGCGGGAAATATGGGGTTTTGAGTCCCTTTCACTGAGGAAGGTGTAGGTCTTGTCTATTCCATAGTTGGTTTTTGGAACGGTACCTGTGCTTATATCAAACTCGGGTTTGATGCATCACCCCACCTCTCCTTCCCCCTTAAGCAGGCATAAGAGTGTTTTCTAAATGTGAGACTCTGTTCTCTTGCCTAACTCAGTTCATGTGTAGCCATGTTTACAGGATCTTCCTAAGTGATATCTTATGATAAGTTTCTTTTCCTGTGTGACTTCTTTCACTTAGAATCATCGTACCTGAATCCACTCATTTTGCTGCTACTGGTCTTATGACATTGATTTCGTGGCTGAGGGATATTCCATCGTACGTAACTTCCACAATGTTTGGAACCATTTTTATATTTCCTGGGATATTTCAGGTGTACCCAGGTTGAGGTTCCTGTAAGCAGTGCAGCCCTCAATTTGGGGGTGGCTCTGTCTTATGGATTTTCAGTTTTCCCAAGGTATATTCCCTAGACTGGAAGTGCCCTTGGCTCTGGAGCTCTGTTGTTTACTTGTTTTAGGGAACACAATGCACTCCTCCAGTGAGGCAGTTGGCAACTTACATCCCGCCCATCAGCATAACAAGGCTCCCTGTTCTCCAGGGCCTGTCTTGCCTTTCTGGTTTTTACACATTTTGTGGATGTCCCTTTTGAACGGTGGGAAGTGATACTTCTTTGTAGTGCAGATTTGCATTGCCCGCTTGCTTGCTTGGCCAAAAAGGGCGTATGCGTTTTCTCCTGAATATATTCAGGAGAAAACGCATACGCCCTTTTTGGCCAAGTGCATCATTGTCGAAGTTGTGCCCCTCTTCCTGTGCTTTACAGGCGATTCCAACGTACCTCTTGAAATCTGTTTCCTGCTATTCTGCCTCGCTTTCAAGTCCGCCTCGTTGCCTTCCCTCAACAGATTTTTGGACGATAGTTGGCCTTGATTACTCTGCCAGTTTGTGAATTGCTGTGCCCCTGAGCTCCATTTTTCAACTCGTTTTTTGTGAGCTGAACGCAAGTCCAAACTTTTGGTTCAGGACCTCTACTGGTTCCCGGTGGGTGGCTGAGACTTTGGTTCATTCTTCTTCCTGCCGGGAAATTAGAGTGACATGTGCCCATCCAAATGCCTAACAGCTACTCTCTCATTGGTTCTCCCTATTCCCTTTCATCCTCTGCCAAATTGGCAACCTGTGCGAACCAGGAGCTTAAAGGGGCTGTCTCTCCAAGTTGGGAGATTGATAGGAAAGCAGTTGGAAAGTCAAACCGGAGCACCAGGAGAGGGGCTCTTCTTTGAGTTTTAGAAACCTTTCGTATTCACAGTGTGTCCATTCTCTATGTTTCCCGTACACGTTATAGCTGTAGTAATATTCCCTTCCACCTGGAGAGCTGGGACCCATTGAATGGGTGCCATGCATTATTGCTTTAAAGGGTCTGCATTTGCTCACCCAATCTCACCAATCCTCTCAGTCCTAAGTGTCCAGCCTTATGCCACATCCAGCTGTCATTGTAGATAGGGTCATTCCAGGTTGCATCAGAGACCCTGAAGGAATTGTAAAGAATTTCCCTGTTTCTTTGTTCTGTTTTTGAAATTCCTTTTTAGAGTGGGTTTGAGCTTATTCTCGCTGCCATATTTATGCCAGTCTAGACACACTTGATTCCCTTACGCAGACATATCAATACATAGGTTTCAAGATTCTTACTAGTCAGATCGATTCCTCTGCGGGAAATATGGGGTTTTGAGTCCCTTTCACTGAGGAAGGTGTAGGTCTTGTCTATTCCATAGTTGGTTTTTGGAACGGTACCTGTGCTTATATCAAACTCGGGTTTGATGCATCACCCCACCTCTCCTTCCCCCTTAAGCAGGCATAAGTGTGTTTTCTAAATGTGAGACTCTGTTCTCTTGCCTAACTCAGTTCATGTGTAGCCATGTTTACAGGATCTTCCTAAGTGATATCTTATGATAAGTTTCTTTTCCTGTGTGACTTCTTTCACTTAGAATCATCGTACCTGAATCCACTCATTTTGCTGCTACTGGTCTTATGACATTGATTTCGTGGCTGAGGGATATTCCATCGTACGTAAGTTCCACAATGTTTGGAACCATTTTTATATTGCCTGGGATATTTCAGGTGTACCCAGGTTGAGGTTCTTGTAAGCAGTGCAGCCCTCAATTTGGGGGTGGCTCTGTCTTATGGATTTTCAGTTTTCCCAAGGTATATTCCCTAGACTGGAAGTGCCCTTGGCTCTGGAGCTCTGTTGTTTACTTGTTTTAGGGAACACAATGCACTCCTCCAGTGAGGCAGTTGGCAACTTACATCCCGCCCATCAGCATAACAAGGCTCCCTGTTCTCCAGGGCCTGTCTTGCCTTTCTGGTTTTTTACACATTTTGTGGATGTCCCTTTTGACCGGTGGGAAGTGATACTTCTTTGTAGTGCAGATTTGCATTGCCCGCTTGCTTGCTTGGCCAAAAAGGGCGTATGCGTTTTCTCCTGAATATATTCAGGAGAAAACGCATACGCCCTTTTTGGCCAAGTGCATCATTGTCGAAGTTGTGCCCCTCTTCCTGTGCTTTACAGGCGATTCCAACGTACCTCTTGAAATCTGTTTCCTGCTATTCTGCCTCACTTTCAAGTCCGCCTCGTTGCCTTCCCTCAACAGATATTTGGACGATAGTTGGACTTGATTACTCTGCCAGTTTGTGAATTGCTGTGCCCCTGAGCTCCATTTTTCAACTCGTTTTTGGTGAGCTGAACGCAAGTCCAAACTTTTGGTTCAGGACCTCTACTGGTTCCCGGTGGGTGGCTGAGACTTTGGTTCATTCTTCTTCCTGCCGGGAAATTAGAGTGACATGTGCCCATCCAAATGCCTAACAGCTACTCTCTCATTGGTTCTCCCTCTTCCCTTTCATCCTCTGCCAAATTGGCAACCTGTGCGAACCAGGAGCTTAAAGGGGCTGTCTCTCCAAGTTGGGAGATTGATAGGAAAGCAGTTGGAAAGTCAAACCGGAGCACCAGGAGAGGGGCTCTTCGTTGAGTTTTAGAAACCTTTCGTATTCACAGTGTGTCCATTCTCTAGGTTTCCCGTACACGTTATAGCTGTAGTAATATTCCCTTCCACCTGGAGAGCTGGGACCCATGGAATGGGTGCCATGAATTATTGCTTTTAAGGGTCTGCATTTGCTCACCCAATCTCACCAATCCTCTCAGTCCCAAGTGTCCAGCCTTATGCCACATCCAGCTGTCATTGTAGATAGGGTCATTCCAGGTTGCATCAGAGACCCTGAAGGAATTGTAAAGAATTTCCCTGTTTCTTTGTTCTGTTTTTGAAATTCCTTTTTAGAGTGGGTTTGAGCTGATTCTCGCTGCCATGTTTATGCCAGTCTAGACACACTTGATTCCCTTACGGAGACATATCAATACATAGGTTTTAAGATTCTTACTAGCCAGATCTATTCCTCTGCGGGAAATATGGGGTTTTGAGTCCCTTTCACTGAGGAAGGTGTAGGTCTTGTCTATTCCATAGTTGGTTTTTGGAACGGTACCTGTGCTTATATCAAACTCGGGTTTGATGCATCACCCCACCTCTCCTTCCCCCTTAAGCAGGCATAAGAGTGTTTTCTAAATGTGAGACTCTGTTCTCTTGCCTAACTCAGTTCATGTGTAGCCATGTTTACAGGATCTTCCTAAGTGATATCTTATGATAAGTTTCTTTTCCTTTGTGACCACTTTCACTTAGAATCATCGTACCTGAATCCACTCATTTTGCTGCTACTGGTCTTATGACATTGATTTCGTGGCTGAGGGATATTCCATCGTACGTAAGTTGCACAATGTTTGGAACCATTTTTATATTGCCTGGGATATTTCAGGTGTACCCAGGTTGAGGTTCCTGTAAGCAGTGCAGCCCTCAATTTGGGGGTGGCTCTGTCTTATGGATTTTCAGTTTTCCCAAGGTATATTCCCTAGACTGGAAGTGCCCTTGGCTCTGTAGCTCTGTTGTTTACTTGTTTTAGGGGACACAATGCACTCCTCCAGTGAGGCAGTTGGCAACTTACATCCCGCCCATCAGCATAACAAGGCTCCCTGATCTCCAGGGCCTGTCTTGCCTTTCTGGTTTTTACACATTTTGTGGATGTCCCTTTTGACCGGTGGGAAGTGATACTTCTTTGTAGTGCAGATTTGCATTGCCCGCTTGCTTGCTTGGCCAAAAAGGGCGTATGCGTTTTCTCCTGAATATATTCAGGAGAAAACGCATACGCCCTTTTTGGCCAAGTGCATCATTGTCGAAGTTGTGCCCCTCTTCCTGTGCTTTACAGGCGATTCCAACGTACCTCTTGAAATCTGTTTCCTGCTATTCTGCCTCGCTTTCAAGTCCGCCTCGTTGCCTTCCCTCAACAGATTTTTGGACGATAGTTGGCCTTGATTACTCTGCCAGTTTGTGAATTGCTGTGCCCCTCAACTCCATTTTTCAACTCTTTTTTTGTGAGCTGAACGCAAGTCCAAACTTTTGGTTTAGGACCTCTACTGGTTCCCGGTGGGTGGCTGAGACTTTGGTTCATTCTTCTTCCTGCCGCGAAATTAGAGTGACATGTGCCCATCCAAATGCCTAGCAGCTACTCTCTCATTGGTTCTCCCTCTTCCCTTTCATCCTCTGCCAAATTGGCAACCTGTGCGAACCAGGAGCTTAAAGGGGCTGTCTCTCCAAGTTGGGAGATTGATAGGAAATCAGTTGGAAAGTCAAACCGGAGCACCAGGAGAGGGGCTCTTCGTTGAGTTTTAGAAACCTTTCGTATTCACAGTGTGTCCATTCTCTAGGTTTCCCGTACACGTTATAGCTGTAGTAATATTCCCTTCCACCTGGAGAGCTGGGACCCATGGAATGGGTGCCATGCATTATTGCTTTAAAGGGTCTGCATTTGCTCACCCAATCTCACCAATCCTCTCAGTCCCAAGTGTCCAGCCTTATGCCACATCCAGCTGTCATTGTAGATAGGGTCATTCCAGGTTGCATCAGAGACCCTGAAGGAATTGTAAAGAATTTCCCTGTTTCTTTGTTCTGTTTTTGAAATTCCTTTTTAGAGTGGGTTTGAGCTGATTCTCGCTGCCATGTTTATGCCAGTCTAGACACACTTGATTCCCTTACGCAGACATATCAATACATAGGTTTTAAGATTCTTACTAGTCAGATCTATTCCTCTGCGGGAAATATGGGGTTTTGAGTCCCTTTCACTGAGGAAGGTGTAGGTCTTGTCTATTCCATAGTTGGTTTTTGGAACGGTACCTGTGCTTATATCAAAGTCTGGTTTGATGCATCACCCCACCTCTCCTTCCCCCTTAAGCAGGCATAAGAGTGTTTTCTAAATGTGAGACTCTGTTCTCTTGCCTAACTCAGTTCATGTGTAGCCATGTTTACAGGATCTTCCTAAGTGATATCTTATGATAAGTTTCTTTTCCTGTGTGACTTCTTTCACTTAGAATCATTGTACCTGAATCCACTCATTTTGCTGCTACTGGTCTTATGACATTGATTTCGTGGCTGAGGGATATTCCATCGTACGTAAGTTCCACAATGTTTGGAACCATTTTTATATTTCCTGGGATATTTCAGGTGTACCCAGGTTGAGGTTCCTGTAAGCAGTGCAGCCCTCAATTTGGGGGTGGCTCTGTCTTATGGATTTTCAGTTTTCCCAAGGTATATTCCCTAGACTGGAAGTGCCCTTGGCTCTGTAGCTCTGTTGTTTACTTGTTTTAGGGGACACAATGCACTCCTCCAGTGAGGCAGTTGGCAACTTACATCCCGCCCATCAGCATAACAAGGCTCCCTGTTCTCCAGGGCCTGTCTTGCCTTTCTGGTTTTTACACATTTTGTGGATGTCCCCTTTGACCGGTGGGAAGTGATACTTCTTTGTAGTGCAGATTTGCATTGCCCGCTTGCTTGCTTGGCCAAAAAGGGCGTATGCGTTTTCTCCTTAATATATTCATACGCCCTTTTTGGCCAAGTGCATCATTGTCGAAGTTGTGCCCCTCTTCCTGTGCTTTACAGGCGATTCCAACGTACCTCTTGAAATCTGTTTCCTGCTATTCTGCCTCGCTTTCAAGTCCGCCTCGTTGCCTTCCCTCAACAGATTTTTGGACGATAGTTGGCCTTGATTACTCTGCCAGTTTGTGAATTGCTATGCCCCTGAGCTCCATTTTTCAACTCGTTTTTTGTGAGCTGAACGCAAGTCCAAACTTTTGGTTCAGGACCTCTACTGGTTCCCGGTGGCTGGCTGAGACTTTGTTTCATTCTTCTTCCTGCCGGGAAATTAGAGTGACATGTGCCCATCCAAATGCCTAACAGCTACTCTCTCATTGGTTCTCCCTCTTCCCTTTCATCCTCTGCCAAATTGGCAACCTGTGCGAACCAGGAGCTTAAAGGGGCTGTCTCTCCAAGTTGGGAGATTGATAGGAAAGCAGTTGGAAAGTCAAACCGGAGCACCAGGAGAGAGGCTCTTCGTTGAGTTTTAGAAACCTTTCGTATTCACAGTGTGTCCATTCTCTAGGTTTCCCGTACACGTTATAGCTGTAGTAATTTTCCCTTCAACCTGGAGAGCTGGGACCCATGGAATGGGTGCCATGCATTATTGCTTTAAAGGGTCTGCATTTGCTCACCCAATCTCACCAATCCTCTCAGTCCCAAGTGTCCAGCCTTATGCCACATCCAGCTGTCATTGTAGATAGGGTCATTCCAGGTTGCATCAGAGACCCTGAAGGAATTGTAAAGAATTTCCCTGTTTCTTTGTTCTGTTTTTGAAATTCCTTTTTAGAGTGGGTTTGAGCTGATTCTCGCTGCCATGTTTATGCCAGTCTAGACACACCTGATTCCCTTACGGAGACATATCAATACATAGGTTTTAAGATTCTTACTAGTCAGATCGATTCCTCTGCGGGAAATATGGGGTTTTGAGTCCCTTTCACTGAGGAAGGTGTAGGTCTTGTCTATTCCATAGTTGGTTTTTGGAACGGTACCTGTGCTTATATCAAACTCGGGTTTGATGCATCACCCCACCTCTCCTTCCCCCTTAAGCAGGCATAAGAGTGTTTTCTAAATGTGAGACTCTGTTCTCTTGCCTAAGTCAGTTCATGTGTAGCCATGTTTACAGGATCTTCCTAAGTGATATCTTATGATAAGTTTCTTTTCCTGTGTGACTTCTTTCACTTAGAATCATCGTACCTGAATCCACTCATTTTGCTGCTACTGGTCTTATGACATTGATTTCGTGGCTGAGGGATATTCCATCGTACGTAAGTTCCACAATGTTTGGAACCATTTTTATATTGCCTGGGATATTTCAGGTGTACCCAGGTTGAGGTTCTTGTAAGCAGTGCAGCCCTCAATTTGGGGGTGGCTCTGTCTTATGGATTTTCAGTTTTCCCAAGGTATATTCCCTAGACTGGAAGTGCCCTTGGCTCTGTAGCTCTGTTGTTTACTTGTTTTAGGGAACACAATGCACTCCTCCAGTGAGGCAGTTGGCAACTTACATCCCGCCCATCAGCATAACAGGGCTCCCTGTTCTCCAGGGCCTGTCCTGCCTTTCTGGTTTTTTACACATTTTGTGGATGTCCCTTTTGACCGGTGGGAAGTGATACTTCTTTGTAGTGCAGATTTGCATTGCCCGCTTGCTTGCTTGGCCAAAAAGGGCGTATGCGTTTTCTCCTGAATATATTCAGGAGAAAACGCATACGCCCTTTTTGGCCAAGTGCATCATTGTCGAAGTTGTGCCCCTCTTCCTGTGCTTGACAGGCGATTCCAACGTACCTCTTGAAATCTGTTTCCTGCTATTCTGCCTCGCTTTCAAGTCCGCCTCGTTGCCTTCCCTCAACAGATTTTTGGACGATAGTTGGCCTTGATTACTCTGCCAGTTTGTGAATTGCTGTGCCCCTGAGCTCCATTTTTCAACTCGTTTTTTGTGAGCTGAACGCAAGTCCAAACTTTTGGTTCAGGACCTCTACTGGTTCCCGGTGGGTGGCTGAGACTTTGGTTCATTCTTCTTCCTGCCGGGAAATTAGAGTGACATGTGCCCATCCAAATGCCTAACAGCTACTCTCTCATTGGTTCTCCCTCTTCCCTTTCATCCTCTGCCAAATTGGCAACCTGTGCGAACCAGGAGCTTAAAGGGGCTGTCTCTCCAAGTTGGGAGATTGATAGGAAAGCAGTTGGAAAGTCAAACCGGAGCACCAGGAGAGGGGCTCTTCGTTGAGTTTTAGAAACCTTTCGTATTCACAGTGTGTCCATTCTCTAGGTTTCCCGTACACGTTATAGCTGTAGTAATATTCCCTTCCACCTGGAGAGCTGGGACCCATGGAATGGGTGCCATGCATTATTGCTTTAAAGGGTCTGCATTTGCTCACCCAATCTCACCAATCCTCTCCGTCCCAAGTGTCCAGCCTTATGCCACATCCAGCTGTCATTGTAGATAGGGTCATTCCAGGTTGCATCAGAGACCCTGAAGGAATTGTAAAGAATTTCTCTGTTTCTTTGTTCTGTTTTTGAAATTCCTTTTTAGAGTGGGTTTGAGCTGATTCTCGCGGCCATGTTTATGCCAGTCTAGAAACACTTGATTCCCTTACGGAGACATATCAGTACATAGGTTTTAAGATTCTTACTAGTCAGATCTATTCCTCTGCGGGAAATATGGGGTTTTGAGTCCCTTTCACTGAGGAAGGTGTAGGTCTTGTCTATTCCATAGTTGGTTTTTGGAACGGTACCTGTGCTTATATCAAAGTCTGGTTTGATGCATCACCCCACCTCTCCTTCCCCCTTAAGCAGGCATAAGAGTGTTTTCTAAATGTGAGACTCTGTTCTCTTGCCTAACTCAGTTCATGTGTAGCCATGTTTACAGGATCTTCCTAAGTGATATCTTATGATAAGTTTCTTTTCCTGTGTGACTTCTTTCACTTAGAATCATCGTACCTGAATCCACTCATTTTGCTGCTACTGGTCTTATGACATTGATTTCGTGGCTGAGGGATATTCCATCGTACGTAAGTTCCACAATGTTTGGAACCATTTTTATATTTCCTGGGATATTTCAGGTGTACCCAGGTTGAGGTTCCTGTAAGCAGTGCAGCCCTCAATTTGGGGGTGGCTCTGTCTTATGGATTTTCAGTTTTCCCAAGGTATATTCCCTAGACTGGAAGTGCCTTTGGCTCTGTAGCTCTGTTGTTTACTTGTTTTAGGGGACACAATGCACTCCTCCAGTGAGGCAGTTGGCAACTTACATCCCGCCCATCAGCATAACAAGGCTCCCTGTTCTCCAGGGCCTGTCATGCCTTTCTGGTTTTTACACATTTTGTGGATGTCCCTTTTGACCGGTGGGAAGTGATACTTCTTTGTAGTGCAGATTTGCATTGCCCGCTTGCTTGCTTGGCCAAAAAGGGCGTATGCGTTTTCTCCTGAATATATTCAGGAGAAAACGCATACGCCCTTTTTGGCCAAGTGCATCATTGTCGAAGTTGTGCCCCTCTTCCTGTGCTTTACAGGCGATTCCAACGTACCTCTTGAAATCTGTTTCCTGCTATTCTGCCTCGCTTTCAAGTCTGCCTCGTTGTCTTCCCTCAACAGATTTTTGGACGATAGTTGGCCTTGATTACTCTGCCAGTTTGTGAATTGCTGTGCCCCTGAGCTCCATTTTTCAACTCGTTTTTTGTGAGCTGAACGCAAGTCCAAACTTTTGGTTCAGGACCTCTACTGGTTCCCGGTGGGTGGCTGAGACTTTGGTTCATTCTTCTTCCTGCCGGGAAATTAGAGTGACATGTGCCCATCCAAATGCCTAACAGCTACTCTCTCATTGGTTCTCCCTCTTCCCTTTCATCCTCTGCCAAATTGGCAACCTGTGCGAACCAGGAGCTTAAAGGGGCTGTCTCTCCAAGTTGGGAGATTGATAGGAAAGCAGTTGGAAAGTCAAACCGGAGAACCAGGAGAGGGGCTCTTCGTTGAGTTTTAGAAACCTTTCGTATTCACAGTGTGTCCATTCTCTAGGTTTCCCGTACACGTTATAGCTGTAGTAATATTCCCTTCCACCTGGAGAGCTGGGACCCATGGAATGGGTGCCATGCATTATTGCTTTAAAGGGTCTGCATTTGCTCACCCAATCTCACCAATCCTCTCAGTCCCAAGTGTCCAGCCTTATGCCACATCCAGCTGTCATTGTAGATAGGGTCATTCCAGGTTGCATCAGAGACCCTGAAGGAATTGTAAAGAATTTCCCTGTTTCTTTGTTCTGTTTTTGAAATTCCTTTTTAGAGTGGGTTTGAGCTGATTCTCGCTGCCATGATTATGCCAGTCTAGACACACTTGATTCCCTTACGGAGACATATCAATACATAGGTTTTAAGATTCTTACTAGCCAGATCTATTCCTCTGCGGGAAATATGGGGTTTTGAGTCCCTTTCACTGAGGAAGGTGTAGGTCTTGTCTATTCCATAGTTGGTTTTTGGAACGGTACCTGTGCTTATATCAAAGTCTGGTTTGATGCATCACCCCACCTCTCCTTCCCCCTTAAGCAGGCATAAGAGTGTTTTCTAAATGTGAGACTCTGTTCTCTTGCCTAACTCAGTTCATGTGTAGCCATGTTTACAGGATCTTCCTAAGTGATATCTTATGATAAGTTTCTTTTCCTGTGTGACTTCTTTCACTTAGAATCATCGTACCTGAATCCACTCATTTTGCTGCTACTGGTCTTATGACATTTATTTCGTGGCTGAGGGATATTCCATCGTACGTAAGTTCCACAATGTTTGGAACCATTTTTATATTTCCTGGGATATTTCAGGTGTACCCAGGTTGAGGTTCCTGTAAGCAGTGCAGCCCTCAATTTGGGGGTGGCTCTGTCTTATGGATTTTCAGTTTTCCCAAGGTATATTCCCTAGACTGGAAGTGCCTTTGGCTCTGTAGCTCTGTTGTTTACTTGTTTTAGGGGACACAATGCACTCCTCCAGTGAGGCAGTTGGCAACTTACATCCCGCCCATCAGCATAACAAGGCTCCCTGTTCTCCAGGGCCTGTCTTGCCTTTCTGGTTTTTACACATTTTGTGGATGTCCCTTTTGACCGGTGGGAAGTGATACTTCTTTGTAGTGCAGATTTGCATTGCCCGCTTGCTTGCTTGGCCAAAAAGGGCGTATGCGTTTTCTCCTGAATATATTCAGGAGAAAACGCATACGCCCTTTTTGGCCAAGTGCATCATTGTCGAAGTTGTGCCCCTCTTCCTGTGCTTTACAGGCGATTCCAACGTACCTCTTGAAATCTGTTTCCTGCTATTCTGCCTCGCTTTCAAGTCCGCCTCGTTGCCTTCCCTCAACAGATTTTTGGACGATAGTTGGCCTTGATTACTCTGCCAGTTTGTGAATTGCTGTGCCCCTGAGCTCCATTTTTCAACTCGTTTTTTGTGAGCTGAACGCAAGTCCAAACTTTTGGTTCAGGACCTCTACTGGTTCCCGGTGGGTGGCTGAGACTGGTTCATTCTTCTTCCTGCCGGGAAATTAGAGTGACATGTGCCCATCCAAATGCCTAACAGCTACTCTCTCATTGGTTCTCCCTCTTCCCTTTCATCCTCTGCCAAATTGGCAACCTGTGCGAACCAGGAGCTTAAAGGGGCTGTCTCTCCAAGTTGGGAGATTGATAGGAAAGCAGTTGGAAAGTCAAACCGGAGCACCAGGAGAGGGGCTCTTCGTTGAGTTTTAGAAACCTTTCGTTATCACAGTGTGTCCATTCTCTAGGTTTCCCGTACACGTTATAGCTGTAGTAATATTCCCTTCCACCTGGAGAGCTGGGACCCATGGAATGGGTGCCATGCATTATTGCTTTAAAGTGTCTGCATTTGCTCACCCAATCTCACCAATCCTCTCAGTCCCAAGTGTCCAGCCTTATGCCACATCCAGCTGTCATTGTAGATAGGGTCATTCCAGGTTGCATCAGAGACCCTGAAGGAATTGTAAAGAATTTCCCTGTTTCTTTGTTCTGTTTTTGAAATTCCTTTTTAGAATGGGTTTGAGCTGATTCTCGCTGCCATGTTTATGCCAGTCTAGACACACTTGATTCCCTTACGCAGACATATCAATACATAGGTTTTAAGATTCTTACTAGTCAGATCTATTTCTCTGCGGGAAATATGGGGTTTTGAGTCCCTTTCACTGAGGAAGGTGTAGGTCTTGTCTATTCCATAGTTGGTTTTTGGAACGGTACCTGTGCTTATATCAAACTCGGGTTTGATGCATCACCCCACCTCTCCTTCCCCCTTAAGCAGGCATAAGAGTGTTTTCTAAATGTGAGACTCTGTTCTCTTGCCTAACTCAGTTCATGTGTAGCCATGTTTACAGGATCTTCCTAAGTGATATCTTATGATAAGTTTCTTTTCCTGTGTGACTTCTTTCACTTAGAATCATCGTACCTGAATCCACTCATTTTGCTGCTACTGGTGTTATGACATTGATTTCGTGGCTGAGGGATATTCCATCGTACGTAAGTTGCACAATGTTTGGAACCATTTTTATATTTCCTGGGATATTTCAGGTGTACCCAGGTTGAGGTTCCTGTAAGCAGTGCAGCCCTCAATTTGGGGGTGGCTCTGTCTTATGGATTTTCAGTTTTCCCAAGGTATATTCCCTAGACTGGAAGTGCCTTTGGCTCTGTAGCTCTGTTGTTTACTTGTTTTAGGGGACACAATGCACTCCTCCAGTGAGGCAGTTGGCAACTTACATCCCGCCCATCAGCATAACAAGGCTCCCTGTTCTCCAGGGCCTGTCTTGCCTTTCTGGTTTTTACACATTTTGTGGATGTCCCTTTTGACCGGTGGGAAGTGATACTTCTTTGTAGTGCAGATTTGCATTGCCCGCTTGCTTGCTTGGCCAAAAAGGGCGTATGCGTTTTCTCCTGAATATATTCAGGAGAAAACGCATACGCCCTTTTTGGCCAAGTGCATCATTGTCGAAGTTGTGCCCCTCTTCCTGTGCTTTACAGGCGATTCCAACGTACCTCTTGAAATCTGTTTCCTGCTATTCTGCCTCGCTTTCAAGTCCGCCTCGTTGCCTTCCCTCAACAGATTTTTGGACGATAGTTGGCCTTGATTACTCTGCCAGTTTGTGAATTGCTGTGCCCCTGAGCTCCATTTTTCAACTCGTTTTTTGTGAGCTGAACGCAAGTCCAAACTTTTGGTTCAGGACCTCTACTGGTTCCCGGTGGGTGGCTGAGACTTTGGTTCATTCTTCTTCCTGCCGGGAAATTAGAGTGACATGTGCCCATCCAAATGCCTAACAGCTACTCTCTCATTGGTTCTCCCTCTTCCCTTTCATCCTCTGCCAAATTGGCAACCTGTGCGAACCAGGAGCTTAAAAGGGCTGTCTCTCCAAGTTGGGAGATTGATAGGAAAGCAGTTGGAAAGTCAAACCGGAGCACCAGGAGAGAGGCTCTTCGTTGAGTTTTAGAAACCTTTCGTATTCACAGTGTGTCCATTCTCTAGGTTTCCCGTACACGTTATAGCTGTAGTAATATTCCCTTCCACCTGGAGAGCTGGGACCCATGGAATGGGTGCCATGCATTATTGCTTTAAAGGGTCTGCATTTGCTCACCCAATCTCACCAATCCTCTCAGTCCCAAGTGTCCAGCCTTATGCCACATCCAGCTGTCATTGTAGATAGGGTCATTCCAGGTTGCATCAGAGACCCTGAAGGAATTGTAAAGAATTTCCCTGTTTCTTTGTTCTGTTTTTGAAATTCCTTTTTAGAGTGGGTTTGAGCTGATTCTCGCTGCCATGTTTATGCCAGTCTAGACACACTTGATTCCCTTACGCAGACATATCAATACATAGGTTTTAAGATTCTTACTAGTCAGATCGATTCCTCTGCAGGAAATATGGGGTTTTGAGTCCCTTTCACTGAGGAAGGTGTAGGTCTTGTCTATTCCATAGTTGGTTTTGGGAACGGTACCTGTGCTTATATCAAAGTCTGGTTTGATGCATCACCACACCTCTCCTTCCCCCTTAAGCAGGCATAAGAGTGTTTTCTAAATGTGAGACTCTGTTCTCTTGCCTAACTCAGTTCATGTGTAGCCATGTTTACAGGATCTTCCTAAGTGATATCTTATGATAAGTTTCTTTTCCTGTGTGACCTCTTTCACTTAGAATCATCGTACCTGAATCCACTCATTTTGCTGCTACTGGTCTTATGACATTGATTTCGTGGCTGAGGGATATTCCATCGTATGTAAGTTCCACAATGTTTGGAACCATTTTTATATTTCCTGGGATATTTCAGGTGTACCCAGGTTGAGGTTCCTGTAAGCAGTGCAGCCCTCAATTTGGGGGTGGCTCTGTCTTATGGATTTTCAGTTTTCCCAAGGTATATTCCCTAGACTGGAAGTGCCTTTGGCTCTGTAGCTCTGTTGTTTACTTGTTTTAGGGGACACAATGCACTCCTCCAGTGAGGCAGTTGGCAACTTACATCCCGCCCATCAGCATAACAAGGCTCCCTGTTCTCCAGGGCCTGTCTTGCCTTTCTGGTTTTTACACATTTTGTGGATGTCCCTTTTGACCGGTGGGAAGTGATACTTCTTTGTAGTGCAGATTTGCATTGCCCGCTTGCTTGCTTGGCCAAAAAGGGCGTATGCGTTTTCTCCTGAATATATTCAGGAGAAAACGCATACGCCCTTTTTGGCCAAGTGCATCATTGTCGAAGTTGTGCCCCTCTTCCTGTGCTTTACAGGCGATTCCAACGTACCTCTTGAAATCTGTTTCCTGCTATTCTGCCTCGCTTTCAAGTCCGCCTCGTTGCCTTCCCTCAACAGATTTTTGGACGATAGTTGGCCTTGATTACTCTGCCAGTTTGTGAATTGCTGTGCCCCTGAGCTCCATTTTTCAACTCGTTTTTTGTGAGCTGAACGCAAG
This sequence comes from Mesoplodon mirus, assembly GCF_964341445.2. Lineage (NCBI taxonomy): Eukaryota > Metazoa > Chordata > Mammalia > Artiodactyla > Ziphiidae > Mesoplodon > Mesoplodon mirus. The sequence continues at coordinate 39,605 of NW_028294755.1, forward strand.
TCCAAACTTTTGGTTCAGGACCTCTACTGGTTCCCGGTGGGTGGCTGAGACTTTGGTTCATTCTTCTTCCTGCCGGGAAATTAGAGTGACATGTGCCCATCCAAATGCCTAACAGCTAATCTCTCATTGGTTCTCCCTCTTCCCTTTCATCCTCTGCCAAATTGGCAACCTGTGCGAACCAGGAGCTTAAAGGGGCTGTCTCTCCAAGTTGGGAGATTGATAGGAAAGCAGTTGGAAAGTCAAACCGGAGCACCAGGAGAGAGGCTCTTCGTTGAGTTTTAGAAACCTTTCGTATTCACAGTGTGTCCATTCTCTAGGTTTCCCGTACACGTTATAGCTGTAGTAATATTCCCTTCAACCTGGAGAGCTGGGACCCATGGAATGGGTGCCATGCATTATTGCTTTAAAGGGTCTGCATTTGCTCACCCAATCTCACCAATCCTCTCCGTCCCAAGTGTCCAGCCTTATGCCACATCCAGCTGTCATTGTAGATAGGGTCATTCCAGGTTGCATCAGAGACCCTGAAGGAATTGTAAAGAATTTCCCTGTTTCTTTGTTCTGTTTTTGAAATTCCTTTTTAGAGTGGGTTTGAGCTGATTCTCGCTGCCATGTTTATGCCAGTCTAGACACACTTGATTCCCTTACGCAGACATATCAATACATAGGTTTTAAGATTCTTACTAGTCAGATCGATTCCTCTGCAGGAAATATGGGGTTTTGAGTCCCTTTCACTGAGGAAGGTGTAGGTCTTGTCTATTCCATAGTTGGTTTTGGGAACGGTACCTGTGCTTATATCAAAGTCTGGTTTGATGCATCACCACACCTCTCCTTCCCCCTTAAGCAGGCATAAGAGTGTTTTCTAAATGTGAGACTCTGTTCTCTTGCCTAACTCAGTTCATGTGTAGCCATGTTTACAGGATCTTCCTAAGTGATATCTTATGATAAGTTTCTTTTCCTGTGTGACCTCTTTCACTTAGAATCATCGTACCTGAATCCACTCATTTTGCTGCTACTGGTCTTATGACATTGATTTCGTGGCTGAGGGATATTCCATCGTACGTAAGTTCCACAATGTTTGGAACCATTTTTATATTTCCTGGGATATTTCAGGTGTACCCAGGTTGAGGTTCCTGTAAGCAGTGCAGCCCTCAATTTGGGGGTGGCTCTGTCTTATGGATTTTCAGTTTTCCCAAGGTATATTCCCTAGACTGGAAGTGCCTTTGGCTCTGTAGCTCTGTTGTTTACTTGTTTTAGGGGACACAATGCACTCCTCCAGTGAGGCAGTTGGCAACTTACATCCCGCCCATCAGCATAACAAGGCTCCCTGTTCTCCAGGGCCTGTCTTGCCTTTCTGGTTTTTACACATTTTGTGGATGTCCCTTTTGACCGGTGGGAAGTGATACTTCTTTGTAGTGCAGATTTGCATTGCCCGCTTGCTTGCTTGGCCAAAAAGGGCGTATGCGTTTTCTCCTGAATATATTCAGGAGAAAACGCATACGCCCTTTTTGGCCAAGTGCATCATTGTCGAAGTTGTGCCCCTCTTCCTGTGCTTTACAGGCGATTCCAACGTACCTCTTGAAATCTGTTTCCTGCTATTCTGCCTCGCTTTCAAGTCCGCCTCGTTGCCTTCCCTCAACAGATTTTTGGACGATAGTTGGCCTTGATTACTCTGCCAGTTTGTGAATTGCTGTGCCCCTGAGCTCCATTTTTCAACTCGTTTTTTGTGAGCTGAACGCAAGTCCAAACTTTTGGTTCAGGACCTCTACTGGTTCCCGGTGGGTGGCTGAGACTTTGGTTCATTCTTCTTCCTGCCGGGAAATTAGAGTGACATGTGCCCATCCAAATGCCTAACAGCTACTCTCTCATTGGTTCTCCCTCTTCCCTTTCATCCTCTGCCAAATTGGCAACCTGTGCGAACCAGGAGCTTAAAGGGGCTGTCTCTCCAAGTTGGGAGATTGATAGGAAAGCAGTTGGAAAGTCAAACCGGAGCACCAGGAGAGAGGCTCTTCGTTGAGTTTTAGAAACCTTTCGTATTCACAGTGTGTCCATTCTCTAGGTTTCCCGTACACGTTATAGCTGTAGTAATATTCCCTTCCACCTGGAGAGCTGGGACCCATGGAATGGGTGCCATGCATTATTGCTTTAAAGGGTCTGCATTTGCTCACCCAATCTCACAAATCCTCTCCGTCCCAAGTGTCCAGCCTTATGCCACATCCAGCTGTCATTGTAGATAGGGTCATTCCAGGTTGCATCAGAGACCCTGAAGGAATTGTAAAGAATTTCCCTGTTTCTTTGTTCTGTTTTTGAAATTCCTTTTTAGAGTGGGTTTGAGCTGATTCTCGCTGCCATGTTTATGCCAGTCTAGACACACTTGATTCCCTTACGCAGACATATCAATACATAGGTTTTAAGATTCTTACTAGTCAGATCGATTCCTCTGCGGGAAATATGGGGTTTTGAGTCCCTTTCACTGAGGAAGGTGTAGGTCTTGTCTATTCCATAGTTGGTTTTTGGAACGGTACCTGTGCTTATATCAAACTCGGGTTTGATGCATCACCCCACCTCTCCTTCCCCCTTAAGCAGGCATAAGAGTGTTTTCTAAATGTGAGACTCTGTTCTCTTGCCTAACTCAGTTCATGTGTAGCCATGTTTACAGGATCTTCCTAAGTGATATCTTATGATAAGTTTCTTTTCCTGTGTGACCTCTTTCACTTAGAATCATCGTACCTGAATCCACTCATTTTGCTGCTACTGGTCTTATGACATTGATTTCGTGGCTGAGGGATATTCCATCGTACGTAAGTTCCACAATGTTTGGAACCATTTTTATATTTCCTGGGATATTTCAGGTGTACCCAGGTTGAGGTTCCTGTAAGCAGTGCAGCCCTCAATTTGGGGGTGGCTCTGTCTTATGGATTTTCAGTTTTCCCAAGGTATATTCCCTAGACTGGAAGTGCCCTTGGCTCTGTAGCTCTGTTGTTTACTTGTTTTAGGGGACACAATGCACTCCTCCAGTGAGGCAGTTGGCAACTTACATCCCGCCCATCAGCATAACAAGGCTCCCTGTTCTCCAGGGCCTGTCTTGCCTTTCTGGTTTTTACACATTTTGTGGATGTCCCTTTTGACTGGTGGGAAGTGATACTTCTTTGTAGTGCAGATTTGCATTGCCCGCTTGCTTGCTTGGCCAAAAAGGGCGTATGCGTTTTCTCCTGAATATATTCAGGAGAAAACGCATACGCCCTTTTTGGCCAAGTGCATCATTGTCGAAGTTGTGCCCCTCTTCCTGTGCTTTACAGGTGATTCCAACGTACCTCTTGAAATCTGTTTCCTGCTATTCTGCCTCGCTTTCAAGTCCGCCTCATTGCCTTCCCTCAACAGATTTTTGGACGATAGTTGGCCTTGATTACTCTGCCAGTTTCTGAATTGCTGTGCCCCTGAGCTCCATTTTTCAACTCGTTTTTTGTGAGCTGAACGCAAGTCCAAACTTTTGGTTCAGGACCTCTACTGGTTCCCGGTGGGTGGCTGAGACTTTGGTTCATTCTTCTTCCTGCCGGGAAATTAGAGTGACATGTGCCCATCCAAATGCCTAACAGCTACTCTCTCATTGGTTCTCCCTCTTCCCTTTCATCCTCTGCCAAATTGGCAACCTGTGCGAACCAGGAGCTTAAAGGGGCTGTCTCTCCAAGTTGGGAGATTGATAGGAAAGCAGTTGGAAAGTCAAACCGGAGCACCAGGAGAGAGGCTCTTCGTTGAGTTTTAGAAACCTTTCGTATTCACAGTGTGTCCATTCTCTAGGTTTCCCGTACACGTTATAGCTGTAGTAATATTCCCTTCAACCTGGAGAGGTGGGACCCATGGAATGGTTGCCATGCATTATTGCTTTAAAGGGTCTGCATTTGCTCACCCAATCTCACCAATCCTCTCCGTCCCAAGTGTCCAGCCTTATGCCACATCCAGCTGTCATTGTAGATAGGGTCATTCCAGGTTGCATCAGAGACCCTGAAGGAATTGTAAAGAATTTCCCTGTTTCTTTGTTCTGTTTTTGAAATTCCTTTTTAGAGTGGGTTTGAGCTGATTCTCGCTGCCATGTTTATGCCAGTCTAGACACACTTGATTCCCTTACGCAGACATATCAATACATAGGTTTTAAGATTCTTACTAGTCAGATCGATTCCTCTGCGGGAAATATGGGGTTTTGAGTCCCTTTCACTGAGGAAGGTGTAGGTCTTGTCTATTCCATAGTTGGTTTTTGGAACGGTACCTGTGCTTATATCAAACTCGGGTTTGATGCATCACCCCACCTCTCCTTCCCCCTTAAGCAGGCATAAGAGTGTTTTCTAAATGTGAGACTCTGTTCTCTTGCCTAACTCAGTTCATGTGTAGCCATGTTTACAGGAACTTCCTAAGTGATATCTTATGATAAGTTTCTTTTCCTGTGTGACTTCTTTCACTTAGAATCATCGTACCTGAATCCACTCATTTTGCTGCTACTGGTCTTATGACATTGATTTCGTGGCTGAGGGATATTCCATCGTACGTAAGTTCCACAATGTTTGGAACCATTTTTATATTTCCTGGGATATTTCAGGTGTACCCAGGTTGAGGTTCCTGTAAGCAGTGCAGCCCTCAATTTGGGGGTGGCTCTGTCTTATGGATTTTCAGTTTTCCCAAGGTATATTCCCTAGACTGGAAGTGCCCTTGGCTCTGGAGCTCTGTTGTTTACTTGTTTTAGGGAACACAATGCACTCCTCCAGTGAGGCAGTTGGCAACTTACATCCCGCCCAACAGCATAACAAGGCTCCCTGTTCTCCAGGGCCTGTGTTGCCTTTCTGGTTTTTACACATTTTGTGGATGTCCCTTTTGACCGGTGGGAAGTGATACTTCTTTGTAGTGCAGATTTGCATTGCCCGCTTGCTTGCTTGGCCAAAAAGGGCGTATGCGTTTTCTCCTGAATATATTCAGGAGAAAACGCATACGCCCTTTTTGGCCAAGTGCATCATTGTCGAAGTTGTGCCCCTCTTCCTGTGCTTTACAGGCGATTCCAACGTACCTCTTGAAATCTGTTTCCTGCTATTCTGCCTCGCTTTCAAGTCTGCCTCGTTGCCTTCCCTCAACAGATTTTTGGACGATAGTTGGCCTTGATTACTCTGCCAGTTTGTGAATTGCTGTGCCCCTGAGCTCCATTTTTCAACTCGTTTTTTGTGAGCTGAACGCAAGTCCAAACATTTGGTTCAGGACCTCTACTGGTTCCCGGTGGCTGGCTGAGACTTTGGTTCATTCTTCTTCCTGCCGGGAAATTAGAGTGACATGTGCCCATCCAAATGCCTAACAGCTACTCTCTCATTGGTTCTCCCTCTTCCCTTTCATCCTCTGCCAAATTGGCAACCTGTGCGAACCAGGAGCTTAAAGGGGCTGTCTCTCCAAGTTGGGAGATTGATAGGAAAGCAGTTGGAAAGTCAAACCGGAGCACCAGGAGAGAGGCTCTTCGTTGAGTTTTAGAAACCTTTCGTATTCACAGTGTGTCCATTCTCTAGGTTTCCCGTACACGTTATAGCTGTAGTAATATTCCCTTCAACCTGGAGAGCTGGGACCCATGGAATGGGTGCCATGCATTATTGCTTTAAAGGGTCTGCATTTGCTCACCCAATCTCACCAATCCTCTCCGTCCCAAGTGTCCAGCCTTATGCCACATCCAGCTGTCATTGTAGATAGGGTCATTCCAGGTTGCATCAGAGACCCTGAAGGAATTGTAAAGAATTTCCCTGTTTCTTTGTTCTGTTTTTGAAATTCCTTTTTAGAGTGGGTTTGAGCTGATTCTCGCTGCCATGTTTATGCCAGTCTAGACACACTTGATTCCCTTACGCAGACATATCAATACATAGGTTTTAAGATTCTTACTAGTCAGATCGATTCCTCTGCGGGAAATATGGGGTTTTGAGTCCCTTTCACTGAGGAAGGTGTAGGTCTTGTCTATTCCATAGTTGGTTTTTGGAACGGTACCTGTGCTTATATCAAACTCGGGTTTGATGCATCACCCCACCTCTCCTTCCCCCTTAAGCAGGCATAAGAGTGTTTTCTAAATGTGAGACTCTGTTCTCTTGCCTAACTCAGTTCATGTGTAGCCATGTTTACAGGATCTTCCTAAGTGATATCTTATGATAAGTTTCTTTTCCTGTGTGACCTCTTTCACTTAGAATCATCGTACCTGAATCCACTCATTTTGCTGCTACTGGTCTTATGACATTGATTTCGTGGCTGAGGGATATTCCATCGTACGTAAGTTCCACAATGTTTGGAACCATTTTTATATTTCCTGGGATATTTCAGGTGTACCCAGGTTGAGGTTCCTGTAAGCAGTGCAGCCCTCAATTTGGGGGTGGCTCTGTCTTATGGATTTTCAGTTTTCCCAAGGTATATTCCCTAGACTGGAAGTGCCCTTGGCTCTGTAGCTCTGTTGTTTACTTGTTTTAGGGGACACAATGCACTCCTCCAGTGAGGCAGTTGGCAACTTACATCCCGCCCATCAGCATAACAAGGCTCCCTGTTCTCCAGGGCCTGTCTTGCCTTTCTGGTTTTTACACATTTTGTGGATGTCCCTTTTGACTGGTGGGAAGTGATACTTCTTTGTAGTGCAGATTTGCATTGCCCGCTTGCTTGCTTGGCCAAAAAGGGCGTATGCGTTTTCTCCTGAATATATTCAGGAGAAAACGCATACGCCCTTTTTGGCCAAGTGCATCATTGTCGAAGTTGTGCCCCTCTTCCTGTGCTTTACAGGTGATTCCAACGTACCTCTTGAAATCTGTTTCCTGCTATTCTGCCTCGCTTTCAAGTCCGCCTCATTGCCTTCCCTCAACAGATTTTTGGACGATAGTTGGCCTTGATTACTCTGCCAGTTTGTGAATTGCTGTGCCCCTGAGCTCCATTTTTCAACTCGTTTTTTGTGAGCTGAACGCAAGTCCAAACTTTTGGTTCAGGACCTCTACTGGTTCCCGGTGGGTGGCTGAGACTTTGGTTCATTCTTCTTCCTGCCGGGAAATTAGAGTGACATGTGCCCATCCAAATGCCTAACAGCTACTCTCTCATTGGTTCTCCCTCTTCCCTTTCATCCTCTGCCAAATTGGCAACCTGTGCGAACCAGGAGCTTAAAGGGGCTGTCTCTCCAAGTTGGGAGATTGATAGGAAAGCAGTTGGAAAGTCAAACCGGAGCACCAGGAGAGAGGCTCTTCGTTGAGTTTTAGAAACCTTTCGTATTCACAGTGTGTCCATTCTCTAGGTTTCCCGTACACGTTATAGCTGTAGTAATATTCCCTTCAACCTGGAGAGCTGGGACCCATGGAATGGGTGCCATGCATTATTGCTTTAAAGGGTCTGCATTTGCTCACCCAATCTCACCAATCCTCTCCGTCCCAAGTGTCCAGCCTTATGCCACATCCAGCTGTCATTGTAGATAGGGTCATTCCAGGTTGCATCAGAGACCCTGAAGGAATTGTAAAGAATTTCCCTGTTTCTTTGTTCTGTTTTTGAAATTCCTTTTTAGAGTGGGTTTGAGCTGATTCTCGCTGCCATGTTTATGCCAGTCTAGACACACTTGATTCCCTTACGCAGACATATCAATACATAGGTTTTCAGATTCTTACTAGTCAGATGGATTCCTCTGCAGGAAATATGGGGTTTTGAGTCCCTTTCACTGAGGAAGGTGTAGGTCTTGTCTATTCCATAGTTGGTTTTGGGAACGGTACCTGTGCTTATATCAAAGTCTGGTTTGATGCATCACCACACCTCTCCTTCCCCCTTAAGCAGGCATAAGAGTGTTTTCTAAATGTGAGACTCTGTTCTCTTGCCTAACTCAGTTCATGTGTAGCCATGTTTACAGGATCTTCCTAAGTGATATCTTATGATAAGTTTCTTTTCCTGTGTGACCTCTTTCACTTAGAATCATCGTACCTGAATCCACTCATTTTGCTGCTACTGGTCTTATGACATTGATTTCGTGGCTGAGGGATATTCCATCGTACGTAAGTTCCACAATGTTTGGAACCATTTTTATATTTCCTGGGATATTTCAGGTGTACCCAGGTTGAGGTTCCTGTAAGCAGTGCAGCCCTCAATTTGGGGGTGGCTCTGTCTTATGGATTTTCAGTTTTCCCAAGGTATATTCCCTAGACTGGAAGTGCCTTTGGCTCTGTAGCTCTGTTGTTTACTTGTTTTAGGGGACACAATGCACTCCTCCAGTGAGGCAGTTGGCAACTTACATCCCGCCCATCAGCATAACAAGGCTCCCTGTTCTCCAGGGCCTGTCTTGCCTTTCTGGTTTTTACACATTTTGTGGATGTCCCTTTTGACCGGTGGGAAGTGATACTTCTTTGTAGTGCAGATTTGCATTGCCCGCTTGCTTGCTTGGCCAAAAAGGGCGTATGCGTTTTCTCCTGAATATATTCAGGAGAAAACGCATACGCCCTTTTTGGCCAAGTGCATCATTGTCGAAGTTGTGCCCCTCTTCCTGTGCTTTACAGGCGATTCCAACGTACCTCTTGAAATCTGTTTCCTGCTATTCTGCCTCGCTTTCAAGTCCGCCTCGTTGCCTTCCCTCAACAGATTTTTGGACGATAGTTGGCCTTGATTACTCTGCCAGTTTGTGAATTGCTGTGCCCCTGAGCTCCATTTTTCAACTCGTTTTTTGTGAGCTGAACGCAAGTCCAAACTTTTGGTTCAGGACCTCTACTGGTTCCCGGTGGGTGGCTGAGACTTTGGTTCATTCTTCTTCCTGCCGGGAAATTAGAGTGACATGTGCCCATCCAAATGCCTAACAGCTACTCTCTCATTGGTTCTCCCTCTTCCCTTTCATCCTCTGCCAAATTGGCAACCTGTGCGAACCAGGAGCTTAAAGGGGCTGTCTCTCCAAGTTGGGAGATTGATAGGAAAGCAGTTGGAAAGTCAAACCGGAGCACCAGGAGAGAGGCTCTTCGTTGAGTTTTAGAAACCTTTCGTATTCACAGTGTGTCCATTCTCTAGGTTTCCCGTACACGTTATAGCTGTAGTAATATTCCCTTCCACCTGGAGAGCTGGGACCCATGGAATGGGTGCCATGCATTATTGCTTTAAAGGTTCTGCATTTGCTCACCCAATCTCACAAATCCTCTCCGTCCCAAGTGTCCAGCCTTATGCCACATCCAGCTGTCATTGTAGATAGGGTCATTCCAGGTTGCATCAGAGACCCTGAAGGAATTGTAAAGAATTTCCCTGTTTCTTTGTTCTGTTTTTGAAATTCCTTTTTAGAGTGGGTTTGAGCTGATTCTCGCTGCCATGTTTATGCCAGTCTAGACACACTTGATTCCCTTACACAGACATATCAATACATAGGTTTTAAGATTCTTACTAGTCAGATCGATTCCTCTGCGGGAAATATGGGGTTTTGAGTCCCTTTCACTGAGGAAGGTGTAGGTCTTGTCTATTCCATAGTTGGTTTTTGGAACGGTACCTGTGCTTATATCAAACTCGGGTTTGATGCATCACCCCACCTCTCCTTCCCCCTTAAGCAGGCATAAGAGTGTTTTCTAAATGTGAGACTCTGTTCTCTTGCCTAACTCAGTTCATGTGTAGCCATGTTTACAGGATCTTCCTAAGTGATATCTTATGATAAGTTTCTTTTCCTGTGTGACCTCTTTCACTTAGAATCATCGTACCTGAATCCACTCATTTTGCTGCTACTGGTCTTATGACATTGATTTCGTGGCTGAGGGATATTCCATCGTACGTAAGTTCCACAATGTTTGGAACCATTTTTATATTTCCTGGGATATTTCAGGTGTACCCAGGTTGAGGTTCCTGTAAGCAGTGCAGCCCTCAATTTGGGGGTGGCTCTGTCTTATGGATTTTCAGTTTTCCCAAGGTATATTCCCTAGACTGGAAGTGCCCTTGGCTCTGTAGCTCTGTTGTTTACTTGTTTTAGGGGACACAATGCACTCCTCCAGTGAGGCAGTTGGCAACTTACATCCCGCCCATCAGCATAACAAGGCTCCCTGTTCTCCAGGGCCTGTCTTGCCTTTCTGGTTTTTACACATTTTGTGGATGTCCCTTTTGACTGGTGGGAAGTGATACTTCTTTGTAGTGCAGATTTGCATTGCCCGCTTGCTTGCTTGGCCAAAAAGGGCGTATGCGTTTTCTCCTGAATATATTCAGGAGAAAACGCATACGCCCTTTTTGGCCAAGTGCATCATTGTCGAAGTTGTGCCCCTCTTCCTGTGCTTTACAGGTGATTCCAACGTACCTCTTGAAATCTGTTTCCTGCTATTCTGCCTCGCTTTCAAGTCCGCCTCATTGCCTTCCCTCAACAGATTTTTGGACGATAGTTGGCCTTGATTACTCTGCCAGTTTGTGAATTGCTGTGCCCCTGAGCTCCATTTTTCAACTCGTTTTTTGTGAGCTGAACGCAAGTCCAAACTTTTGGTTCAGGACCTCTACTGGTTCCCGGTGGGTGGCTGAGACTTTGGTTCATTCTTCTTCCTGCCGGGAAATTAGAGTGACATGTGCCCATCCAAATGCCTAACAGCTACTCTCTCATTGGTTCTCCCTCTTCCCTTTCATCCTCTGCCAAATTGGCAACCTGTGCGAACCAGGAGCTTAAAGGGGCTGTCTCTCCAAGTTGGGAGATTGATAGGAAAGCAGTTGGAAAGTCAAACCGGAGCACCAGGAGAGAGGCTCTTCGTTGAGTTTTAGAAACCTTTCGTATTCACAGTGTGTCCATTCTCTAGGTTTCCCGTACACGTTATAGCTGTAGTAATATTCCCTTCAACCTGGAGAGGTGGGACCCATGGAATGGGTGCCATGCATTATTGCTTTAAAGGGTCTGCATTTGCTCACCCAATCTCACCAATCCTCTCAGTCCCAAGTGTCCAGCCTTATGCCACATCCAGCTGTCATTGTAGATAGGGTCATTCCAGGTTGCATCAGAGACCCTGAAGGAATTGTAAAGAATTTCCCTGTTTCTTTGTTCTGTTTTTGAAATTCCTTTTTAGAGTGGGTTTGAGCTGATTCTCGCTGCCATGTTTATGCCAGTCTAGACACACTTGATTCCCTTACGCAGACATATCAATACATAGGTTTTAAGATTCTTACTAGTCAGATCGATTCCTCTGCGGGAAATATGGGGTTTTGAGTCCCTTTCACTGAGGAAGGTGTAGGTCTTGTCTATTCCATAGTTGGTTTTTGGAACGGTACCTGTGCTTATATCAAACTCGGGTTTGATGCATCACCCCACCTCTCCTTCCCCCTTAAGCAGGCATAAGAGTGTTTTCTAAATGTGAGACTCTGTTCTCTTGCCTAACTCAGTTCATGTGTAGCCATGTTTACAGGATCTTCCTAAGTGATATCTTATGATAAGTTTCTTTTCCTGTGTGACTTCTTTCACTTAGAATCATCGTACCTGAATCCACTCATTTTGCTGCTACTGGTCTTATGACATTGATTTCGTGGCTGAGGGATATTCCATCGTACGTAAGTTCCACAATGTTTGGAACCATTTTTATATTTCCTGGGATATTTCAGGTGTACCCAGGTTGAGGTTCCTGTAAGCAGTGCAGCCCTCAATTTGGGGGTGGCTCTGTCTTATGGATTTTCAGTTTTCCCAAGGTATATTCCCTAGACTGGAAGTGCCCTTGGCTCTGGAGCTCTGTTGTTTACTTGTTTTAGGGAACACAATGCACTCCTCCAGTGAGGCAGTTGGCAACTTACATCCCGCCCAACAGCATAACAAGGCTCCCTGTTCTCCAGGGCCTGTGTTGCCTTTCTGGTTTTTACACATTTTGTGGATGTCCCTTTTGACCGGTGGGAAGTGATACTTCTTTGTAGTGCAGATTTGCATTGCCCGCTTGCTTGCTTGGCCAAAAAGGGCGTATGCGTTTTCTCCTGAATATATTCAGGAGAAAACGCATACGCCCTTTTTGGCCAAGTGCATCATTGTCGAAGTTGTGCCCCTCTTCCTGTGCTTTACAGGCGATTCCAACGTACCTCTTGAAATCTGTTTCCTGCTATTCTGCCTCGCTTTCAAGTCTGCCTCGTTGCCTTCCCTCAACAGATTTTTGGACGATAGTTGGCCTTGATTACTCTGCCAGTTTGTGAATTGCTGTGCCCCTGAGCTCCATTTTTCAACTCGTTTTTTGTGAGCTGAACGCAAGTCCAAACATTTGGTTCAGGACCTCTACTGGTTCCCGGTGGCTGGCTGAGACTTTGGTTCATTCTTCTTCCTGCCGGGAAATTAGAGTGACATGTGCCCATCCAAATGCCTAACAGCTACTCTCTCATTGGTTCTCCCTCTTCCCTTTCATCCTCTGCCAAATTGGCAACCTGTGCGAACCAGGAGCTTAAAGGGGCTGTCTCTCCAAGTTGGGAGATTGATAGGAAAGCAGTTGGAAAGTCAAACCGGAGCACCAGGAGAGAGGCTCTTCGTTGAGTTTTAGAAACCTTTCGTATTCACAGTGTGTCCATTCTCTAGGTTTCCCGTACACGTTATAGCTGTAGTAATATTCCCTTCCACCTGGAGAGCTGGGACCCATGGAATGGGTGCCATGCATTATTGCTTTAAAGGGTCTGCATTTGCTCACCCAATCTCACCAATCCTCTCCGTCCCAAGTGTCCAGCCTTATGCCACATCCAGCTGTCATTGTAGATAGGGTCATTCCAGGTTGCATCAGAGACCCTGAAGGAATTGTAAAGAATTTCCCTGTTTCTTTGTTCTGTTTTTGAAATTCCTTTTTAGAGTGGGTTTGAGCTGATTCTCGCTGCCATGTTTATGCCAGTCTAGACACACTTGATTCCCTTACGCAGACATATCAATACATAGGTTTTAAGATTCTTACTAGTCAGATCGATTCCTCTGCGGGAAATATGGGGTTTTGAGTCCCTTTCACTGAGGAAGGTGTAGGTCTTGTCTATTCCATAGTTGGTTTTTGGAACGGTACCTGTGCTTATATCAAACTCGGGTTTGATGCATCACCCCACCTCTCCTTCCCCCTTAAGCAGGCATAAGAGTGTTTTCTAAATGTGAGACTCTGTTCTCTTGCCTAACTCAGTTCATGTGTAGCCATGTTTACAGGATCTTCCTAAGTGATATCTTATGATAAGTTTCTTTTCCTGTGTGACTTCTTTCACTTAGAATCATCGTACCTGAATCCACTCATTTTGCTGCTACTGGTCTTATGACATTGATTTCGTGGCTGAGGGATATTCCATCGTACGTAAGTTCCACAATGTTTGGAACCATTTTTATATTTCCTGGGATATTTCAGGTGTACCCAGGTTGAGGTTCCTGTAAGCAGTGCAGCCCTCAATTTGGGGGTGGCTCTGTCTTATGGATTTTCAGTTTTCCCAAGGTATATTCCCTAGACTGGAAGTGCCCTTGGCTCTGTAGCTCTGTTGTTTACTTGTTTTAGGGGACACAATGCACTCCTCCAGTGAGGCAGTTGGCAACTTACATCCCGCCCATCAGCATAACAAGGCTCCCTGTTCTCCAGGGCCTGTCTTGCCTTTCTGGTTTTTACACATTTTGTGGATGTCCCTTTTGACTGGTGGGAAGTGATACTTCTTTGTAGTGCAGATTTGCATTGCCCGCTTGCTTGCTTGGCCAAAAAGGGCGTATGCGTTTTCACCTGAATATATTCAGGAGAAAACGCATACGCCCTTTTTGGCCAAGTGCATCATTGTCGAAGTTGTGCCCCTCTTCCTGTGCTTTACAGGTGATTCCAACGTACCTCTTGAAATCTGTTTCCTGCTATTCTGCCTCGCTTTCAAGTCCGCCTCATTGCCTTCCCTCAACAGATTTTTGGACGATAGTTGGCCTTGATTACTCTGCCAGTTTGTGAATTGCTGTGCCCCTGAGCTCCATTTTTCAACTCGTTTTTTGTGAGCTGAACGCAAGTCCAAACTTTTGGTTCAGGACCTCTACTGGTTCCCGGTGGGTGGCTGAGACTTTGGTTCATTCTTCTTCCTGCCGGGAAATTAGAGTGACATGTGCCCATCCAAATGCCTAACAGCTACTCTCTCATTGGTTCTCCCTCTTCCCTTTCATCCTCTGCCAAATTGGCAACCTGTGCGAACCAGGAGCTTAAAGGGGCTGTCTCTCCAAGTTGGGAGATTGATAGGAAAGCAGTTGGAAAGTCAAACCGGAGCACCAGGAGAGAGGCTCTTCGTTGAGTTTTAGAAACCTTTCGTATTCACAGTGTGTCCATTCTCTAGGTTTCCCGTACACGTTATAGCTGTAGTAATATTCCCTTCCACCTGGAGAGCTGGGACCCATGGAATGGGTGCCAGGCATTATTGCTTTAAAGGGTCTGCATTTGCTCACCCAATCTCACCAATCCTCTCCGTCCCAAGTGTCCAGCCTTATGCCACATCCAGCTGTCATTGTAGATAGGGTCATTCCAGGTTGCATCAGAGACCCTGAAGGAATTGTAAAGAATTTCCCTGTTTCTTTGTTCTGTTTTTGAAATTCCTTTTTAGAGTGGGTTTGAGCTGATTCTTGCTGCCATGTTTATGCCAGTCTAGACACACTTGATTCCCTTACGCAGACATATCAATACATAGGTTTTAAGATTCTTACTAGTCAGATCGATTCCTCTGCGGGAAATATGGGGTTTTGAGTCCCTTTCACTGAGGAAGGTGTAGGTCTTGTCTATTCCATAGTTGGTTTTTGGAACGGTACCTGTGCTTATATCAAACTCGGGTTTGATGCATCACCCCACCTCTCCTTCCCCCTTAAGCAGGCATAAGAGTGTTTTCTAAATGTGAGACTCTGTTCTCTTGCCTAACTCAGTTCATGTGTAGCCATGTTTACAGGATCTTCCTAAGTGATATCTTATGATAAGTTTCTTTTCCTGTGTGACCTCTTTCACTTAGAATCATCGTACCTGAATCCACTCATTTTGCTGCTACTGGTCTTATGACATTGATTTCGTGGCTGAGGGATATTCCATCGTACGTAAGTTCCACAATGTTTGGAACCATTTTTATATTTCCTGGGATATTTCAGGTGTACCCAGGTTGAGGTTCCTGTAAGCAGTGCAGCCCTCAATTTGGGGGTGGCTCTGTCTTATGGATTTTCAGTTTTCCCAAGGTATATTCCCTAGACTGGAAGTGCCCTTGGCTCTGTAGCTCTGTTGTTTACTTGTTTTAGGGGACACAATGCACTCCTCCAGTGAGGCAGTTGGCAACTTACATCCCGCCCATCAGCATAACAAGGCTCCCTGTTCTCCAGGGCCTGTCTTGCCTTTCTGGTTTTTACACATTTTGTGGATGTCCCTTTTGACTGGTGGGAAGTGATACTTCTTTGTAGTGCAGATTTGCATTGCCCGCTTGCTTGCTTGGCCAAAAAGGGCGTATGCGTTTTCTCCTGAATATATTCAGGAGAAAACGCATACGCCCTTTTTGGCCAAGTGCATCATTGTCGAAGTTGTGCCCCTCTTCCTGTGCTTTACAGGTGATTCCAACGTACCTCTTGAAATCTGTTTCCTGCTATTCTGCCTCGCTTTCAAGTCCGCCTCATTGCCTTCCCTCAACAGATTTTTGGACGATAGTTGGCCTTGATTACTCTGCCAGTTTGTGAATTGCTGTGCCCCTGAGCTCCATTTTTCAACTCGTTTTTTGTGAGCTGAACGCAAGTCCAAACTTTTGGTTCAGGACCTCTACTGGTTCCCGGTGGGTGGCTGAGACTTTGGTTCATTCTTCTTCCTGCCGGGAAATTAGAGTGACATGTGCCCATCCAAATGCCTAACAGCTACTCTCTCATTGGTTCTCCCTCTTCCCTTTCATCCTCTGCCAAATTGGCAACCTGTGCGAACCAGGAGCTTAAAGGGGCTGTCTCTCCAAGTTGGGAGATTGATAGGAAAGCAGTTGGAAAGTCAAACCGGAGCACCAGGAGAGAGGCTCTTCGTTGAGTTTTAGAAACCTTTCGTATTCACAGTGTGTCCATTCTCTAGGTTTCCCGTACACGTTATAGCTGTAGTAATATTCCCTTCAACCTGGAGAGGTGGGACCCATGGAATGGGTGCCATGCATTATTGCTTTAAAGGGTCTGCATTTGCTCACCCAATCTCACCAATCCTCTCAGTCCCAAGTGTCCAGCCTTATGCCACATCCAGCTGTCATTGTAGATAGGGTCATTCCAGGTTGCATCAGAGACCCTGAAGGAATTGTAAAGAATTTCCCTGTTTCTTTGTTCTGTTTTTGAAATTCCTTTTTAGAGTGGGTTTGAGCTGATTCTCGCTGCCATGTTTATGCCAGTCTAGACACACTTGATTCCCTTACGCAGACATATCAATACATAGGTTTTAAGATTCTTACTAGTCAGATCGATTCCTCTGCGGGAAATATGGGGTTTTGAGTCCCTTTCACTGAGGAAGGTGTAGGTCTTGTCTATTCCATAGTTGGTTTTTGGAACGGTACCTGTGCTTATATCAAACTCGGGTTTGATGCATCACCCCACCTCTCCTTCCCCCTTAAGCAGGCATAAGGGTGTTTTCTAAATGTGAGACTCTGTTCTCTTGCCTAACTCAGTTCATGTGTAGCCATGTTTACAGGATCTTCCTAAGTGATATCTTATGATAAGTTTCTTTTCCTGTGTGACTTCTTTCACTTAGAATCATCGTACCTGAATCCACTCATTTTGCTGCTACTGGTCTTATGACATTGATTTCGTGGCTGAGGGATATTCCATCGTACGTAAGTTCCACAATGTTTGGAACCATTTTTATATTTCCTGGGATATTTCAGGTGTACCCAGGTTGAGGTTCCTGTAAGCAGTGCAGCCCTCAATTTGGGGGTGGCTCTGTCTTATGGATTTTCAGTTTTCCCAAGGTATATTCCCTAGACTGGAAGTGCCCTTGGCTCTGGAGCTCTGTTGTTTACTTGTTTTAGGGAACACAATGCACTCCTCCAGTGAGGCAGTTGGCAACTTACATCCCGCCCAACAGCATAACAAGGCTCCCTGTTCTCCAGGGCCTGTGTTGCCTTTCTGGTTTTTACACATTTTGTGGATGTCCCTTTTGACCGGTGGGAAGTGATACTTCTTTGTAGTGCAGATTTGCATTGCCCGCTTGCTTGCTTGGCCAAAAAGGGCGTATGCGTTTTCTCCTGAATATATTCAGGAGAAAACGCATACGCCCTTTTTGGCCAAGTGCATCATTGTCGAAGTTGTGCCCCTCTTCCTGTGCTTTACAGGCGATTCCAACGTACCTCTTGAAATCTGTTTCCTGCTATTCTGCCTCGCTTTCAAGTCTGCCTCGTTGCCTTCCCTCAACAGATTTTTGGACGATAGTTGGCCTTGATTACTCTGCCAGTTTGTGAATTGCTGTGCCCCTGAGCTCCATTTTTCAACTCGTTTTTTGTGAGCTGAACGCAAGTCCAAACATTTGGTTCAGGACCTCTACTGGTTCCCGGTGGCTGGCTGAGACTTTGGTTCATTCTTCTTCCTGCCGGGAAATTAGAGTGACATGTGCCCATCCAAATGCCTAACAGCTACTCTCTCATTGGTTCTCCCTCTTCCCTTTCATCCTCTGCCAAATTGGCAACCTGTGCGAACCAGGAGCTTAAAGGGGCTGTCTCTCCAAGTTGGGAGATTGATAGGAAAGCAGTTGGAAAGTCAAACCGGAGCACCAGGAGAGAGGCTCTTCGTTGAGTTTTAGAAACCTTTCGTATTCACAGTGTGTCCATTCTCTAGGTTTCCCGTACACGTTATAGCTGTAGTAATATTCCCTTCAACCTGGAGAGCTGGGACCCATGGAATGGGTGCCATGCATTATTGCTTTAAAGGGTCTGCATTTGCTCACCCAATCTCACCAATCCTCTCCGTCCCAAGTGTCCAGCCTTATGCCACATCCAGCTGTCATTGTAGATAGGGTCATTCCAGGTTGCATCAGAGACCCTGAAGGAATTGTAAAGAATTTCCCTGTTTCTTTGTTCTGTTTTTGAAATTCCTTTTTAGAGTGGGTTTGAGCTGATTCTCGCTGCCATGTTTATGCCAGTCTAGACACACTTGATTCCCTTACGCAGACATATCAATACATAGGTTTTAAGATTCTTACTAGTCAGATCGATTCCTCTGCGGGAAATATGGGGTTTTGAGTCCCTTTCACTGAGGAAGGTGTAGGTCTTGTCTATTCCATAGTTGGTTTTTGGAACGGTACCTGTGCTTATATCAAACTCGGGTTTGATGCATCACCCCACCTCTCCTTCCCCCTTAAGCAGGCATAAGAGTGTTTTCTAAATGTGAGACTCTGTTCTCTTGCCTAACTCAGTTCATGTGTAGCCATGTTTACAGGATCTTCCTAAGTGATATCTTATGATAAGTTTCTTTTCCTGTGTGACCTCTTTCACTTAGAATCATCGTACCTGAATCCACTCATTTTGCTGCTACTGGTCTTATGACATTGATTTCGTGGCTGAGGGATATTCCATCGTACGTAAGTTCCACAATGTTTGGAACCATTTTTATATTTCCTGGGATATTTCAGGTGTACCCAGGTTGAGGTTCCTGTAAGCAGTGCAGCCCTCAATTTGGGGGTGGCTCTGTCTTATGGATTTTCAGTTTTCCCAAGGTATATTCCCTAGACTGGAAGTGCCCTTGGCTCTGTAGCTCTGTTGTTTACTTGTTTTAGGGGACACAATGCACTCCTCCAGTGAGGCAGTTGGCAACTTACATCCCGCCCATCAGCATAACAAGGCTCCCTGTTCTCCAGGGCCTGTCTTGCCTTTCTGGTTTTTACACATTTTGTGGATGTCCCTTTTGACTGGTGGGAAGTGATACTTCTTTGTAGTGCAGATTTGCATTGCCCGCTTGCTTGCTTGGCCAAAAAGGGCGTATGCGTTTTCTCCTGAATATATTCAGGAGAAAACGCATACGCCCTTTTTGGCCAAGTGCATCATTGTCGAAGTTGTGCCCCTCTTCCTGTGCTTTACAGGTGATTCCAACGTACCTCTTGAAATCTGTTTCCTGCTATTCTGCCTCGCTTTCAAGTCCGCCTCATTGCCTTCCCTCAACAGATTTTTGGACGATAGTTGGCCTTGATTACTCTGCCAGTTTGTGAATTGCTGTGCCCCTGAGCTCCATTTTTCAACTCGTTTTTTGTGAGCTGAACGCAAGTCCAAACTTTTGGTTCAGGACCTCTACTGGTTCCCGGTGGGTGGCTGAGACTTTGGTTCATTCTTCTTCCTGCCGGGAAATTAGAGTGACATGTGCCCATCCAAATGCCTAACAGCTACTCTCTCATTGGTTCTCCCTCTTCCCTTTCATCCTCTGCCAAATTGGCAACCTGTGCGAACCAGGAGCTTAAAGGGGCTGTCTCTCCAAGTTGGGAGATTGATAGGAAAGCAGTTGGAAAGTCAAACCGGAGCACCAGGAGAGAGGCTCTTCGTTGAGTTTTAGAAACCTTTCGTATTCACAGTGTGTCCATTCTCTAGGTTTCCCGTACACGTTATAGCTGTAGTAATATTCCCTTCAACCTGGAGAGCTGGGACCCATGGAATGGGTGCCATGCATTATTGCTTTAAAGGGTCTGCATTTGCTCACCCAATCTCACCAATCCTCTCCGTCCCAAGTGTCCAGCCTTATGCCACATCCAGCTGTCATTGTAGATAGGGTCATTCCAGGTTGCATCAGAGACCCTGAAGGAATTGTAAAGAATTTCCCTGTTTCTTTGTTCTGTTTTTGAAATTCCTTTTTAGAGTGGGTTTGAGCTGATTCTCGCTGCCATGTTTATGCCAGTCTAGACACACTTGATTCCCTTACGCAGACATATCAATACATAGGTTTTCAGATTCTTACTAGTCAGATGGATTCCTCTGCAGGAAATATGGGGTTTTGAGTCCCTTTCACTGAGGAAGGTGTAGGTCTTGTCTATTCCATAGTTGGTTTTGGGAACGGTACCTGTGCTTATATCAAAGTCTGGTTTGATGCATCACCACACCTCTCCTTCCCCCTTAAGCAGGCATAAGAGTGTTTTCTAAATGTGAGACTCTGTTCTCTTGCCTAACTCAGTTCATGTGTAGCCATGTTTACAGGATCTTCCTAAGTGATATCTTATGATAAGTTTCTTTTCCTGTGTGACCTCTTTCACTTAGAATCATCGTACCTGAATCCACTCATTTTGCTGCTACTGGTCTTATGACATTGATTTCGTGGCTGAGGGATATTCCATCGTACGTAAGTTCCACAATGTTTGGAACCATTTTTATATTTCCTGGGATATTTCAGGTGTACCCAGGTTGAGGTTCCTGTAAGCAGTGCAGCCCTCAATTTGGGGGTGGCTCTGTCTTATGGATTTTCAGTTTTCCCAAGGTATATTCCCTAGACTGGAAGTGCCTTTGGCTCTGTAGCTCTGTTGTTTACTTGTTTTAGGGGACACAATGCACTCCTCCAGTGAGGCAGTTGGCAACTTACATCCCGCCCATCAGCATAACAAGGCTCCCTGTTCTCCAGGGCCTGTCTTGCCTTTCTGGTTTTTACACATTTTGTGGATGTCCCTTTTGACCGGTGGGAAGTGATACTTCTTTGTAGTGCAGATTTGCATTGCCCGCTTGCTTGCTTGGCCAAAAAGGGCGTATGCGTTTTCTCCTGAATATATTCAGGAGAAAACGCATACGCCCTTTTTGGCCAAGTGCATCATTGTCGAAGTTGTGCCCCTCTTCCTGTGCTTTACAGGCGATTCCAACGTACCTCTTGAAATCTGTTTCCTGCTATTCTGCCTCGCTTTCAAGTCCGCCTCGTTGCCTTCCCTCAACAGATTTTTGGACGATAGTTGGCCTTGATTACTCTGCCAGTTTGTGAATTGCTGTGCCCCTGAGCTCCATTTTTCAACTCGTTTTTTGTGAGCTGAACGCAAGTCCAAACTTTTGGTTCAGGACCTCTACTGGTTCCCGGTGGGTGGCTGAGACTTTGGTTCATTCTTCTTCCTGCCGGGAAATTAGAGTGACATGTGCCCATCCAAATGCCTAACAGCTACTCTCTCATTGGTTCTCCCTCTTCCCTTTCATCCTCTGCCAAATTGGCAACCTGTGCGAACCAGGAGCTTAAAGGGGCTGTCTCTCCAAGTTGGGAGATTGATAGGAAAGCAGTTGGAAAGTCAAACCGGAGCACCAGGAGAGAGGCTCTTCGTTGAGTTTTAGAAACCTTTCGTATTCACAGTGTGTCCATTCTCTAGGTTTCCCGTACACGTTATAGCTGTAGTAATATTCCCTTCCACCTGGAGAGCTGGGACACATGGAATGGGTGCCATGCATTATTGCTTTAAAGGTTCTGCATTTGCTCACCCAATCTCACAAATCCTCTCCGTCCCAAGTGTCCAGCCTTATGCCACATCCAGCTGTCATTGTAGATAGGGTCATTCCAGGTTGCATCAGAGACCCTGAAGGAATTGTAAAGAATTTCCCTGTTTCTTTGTTCTGTTTTTGAAATTCCTTTTTAGAGTGGGTTTGAGCTGATTCTCGCTGCCATGTTTATGCCAGTCTAGACACACTTGATTCCCTTACACAGACATATCAATACATAGGTTTTAAGATTCTTACTAGTCAGATCGATTCCTCTGCGGGAAATATGGGGTTTTGAGTCCCTTTCACTGAGGAAGGTGTAGGTCTTGTCTATTCCATAGTTGGTTTTTGGAACGGTACCTGTGCTTATATCAAACTCGGGTTTGATGCATCACCCCACCTCTCCTTCCCCCTTAAGCAGGCATAAGAGTGTTTTCTAAATGTGAGACTCTGTTCTCTTGCCTAACTCAGTTCATGTGTAGCCATGTTTACAGGATCTTCCTAAGTGATATCTTATGATAAGTTTCTTTTCCTGTGTGACCTCTTTCACTTAGAATCATCGTACCTGAATCCACTCATTTTGCTGCTACTGGTCTTATGACATTGATTTCGTGGCTGAGGGATATTCCATCGTACGTAAGTTCCACAATGTTTGGAACCATTTTTATATTTCCTGGGATATTTCAGGTGTACCCAGGTTGAGGTTCCTGTAAGCAGTGCAGCCCTCAATTTGGGGGTGGCTCTGTCTTATGGATTTTCAGTTTTCCCAAGGTATATTCCCTAGACTGGAAGTGCCCTTGGCTCTGTAGCTCTGTTGTTTACTTGTTTTAGGGGACACAATGCACTCCTCCAGTGAGGCAGTTGGCAACTTACATCCCGCCCATCAGCATAACAAGGCTCCCTGTTCTCCAGGGCCTGTCTTGCCTTTCTGGTTTTTACACATTTTGTGGATGTCCCTTTTGACTGGTGGGAAGTGATACTTCTTTGTAGTGCAGATTTGCATTGCCCGCTTGCTTGCTTGGCCAAAAAGGGCGTATGCGTTTTCTCCTGAATATATTCAGGAGAAAACGCATACGCCCTTTTTGGCCAAGTGCATCATTGTCGAAGTTGTGCCCCTCTTCCTGTGCTTTACAGGTGATTCCAACGTACCTCTTGAAATCTGTTTCCTGCTATTCTGCCTCGCTTTCAAGTCCGCCTCATTGCCTTCCCTCAACAGATTTTTGGACGATAGTTGGCCTTGATTACTCTGCCAGTTTGTGAATTGCTGTGCCCCTGAGCTCCATTTTTCAACTCGTTTTTTGTGAGCTGAACGCAAGTCCAAACTTTTGGTTCAGGACCTCTACTGGTTCCCGGTGGGTGGCTGAGACTTTGGTTCATTCTTCTTCCTGCCGGGAAATTAGAGTGACATGTGCCCATCCAAATGCCTAACAGCTACTCTCTCATTGGTTCTCCCTCTTCCCTTTCATCCTCTGCCAAATTGGCAACCTGTGCGAACCAGGAGCTTAAAGGGGCTGTCTCTCCAAGTTGGGAGATTGATAGGAAAGCAGTTGGAAAGTCAAACCGGAGCACCAGGAGAGAGGCTCTTCGTTGAGTTTTAGAAACCTTTCGTATTCACAGTGTGTCCATTCTCTAGGTTTCCCGTACACGTTATAGCTGTAGTAATATTCCCTTCAACCTGGAGAGGTGGGACCCATGGAATGGGTGCCATGCATTATTGCTTTAAAGGGTCTGCATTTGCTCACCCAATCTCACCAATCCTCTCAGTCCCAAGTGTCCAGCCTTATGCCACATCCAGCTGTCATTGTAGATAGGGTCATTCCAGGTTGCATCAGAGACCCTGAAGGAATTGTAAAGAATTTCCCTGTTTCTTTGTTCTGTTTTTGAAATTCCTTTTTAGAGTGGGTTTGAGCTGATTCTCGCTGCCATGTTTATGCCAGTCTAGACACACTTGATTCCCTTACGCAGACATATCAATACATAGGTTTTAAGATTCTTACTAGTCAGATCGATTCCTCTGCGGGAAATATGGGGTTTTGAGTCCCTTTCACTGAGGAAGGTGTAGGTCTTGTCTATTCCATAGTTGGTTTTTGGAACGGTACCTGTGCTTATATCAAACTCGGGTTTGATGCATCACCCCACCTCTCCTTCCCCCTTAAGCAGGCATAAGAGTGTTTTCTAAATGTGAGACTCTGTTCTCTTGCCTAACTCAGTTCATGTGTAGCCATGTTTACAGGATCTTCCTAAGTGATATCTTATGATAAGTTTCTTTTCCTGTGTGACTTCTTTCACTTAGAATCATCGTACCTGAATCCACTCATTTTGCTGCTACTGGTCTTATGACATTGATTTCGTGGCTGAGGGATATTCCATCGTACGTAAGTTCCACAATGTTTGGAACCATTTTTATATTTCCTGGGATATTTCAGGTGTACCCAGGTTGAGGTTCCTGTAAGCAGTGCAGCCCTCAATTTGGGGGTGGCTCTGTCTTATGGATTTTCAGTTTTCCCAAGGTATATTCCCTAGACTGGAAGTGCCCTTGGCTCTGGAGCTCTGTTGTTTACTTGTTTTAGGGAACACAATGCACTCCTCCAGTGAGGCAGTTGGCAACTTACATCCCGCCCAACAGCATAACAAGGCTCCCTGTTCTCCAGGGCCTGTGTTGCCTTTCTGGTTTTTACACATTTTGTGGATGTCCCTTTTGACCGGTGGGAAGTGATACTTCTTTGTAGTGCAGATTTGCATTGCCCGCTTGCTTGCTTGGCCAAAAAGGGCGTATGCGTTTTCTCCTGAATATATTCAGGAGAAAACGCATACGCCCTTTTTGGCCAAGTGCATCATTGTCGAAGTTGTGCCCCTCTTCCTGTGCTTTACAGGCGATTCCAACGTACCTCTTGAAATCTGTTTCCTGCTATTCTGCCTCGCTTTCAAGTCTGCCTCGTTGCCTTCCCTCAACAGATTTTTGGACGATAGTTGGCCTTGATTACTCTGCCAGTTTGTGAATTGCTGTGCCCCTGAGCTCCATTTTTCAACTCGTTTTTTGTGAGCTGAACGCAAGTCCAAACATTTGGTTCAGGACCTCTACTGGTTCCCGGTGGCTGGCTGAGACTTTGGTTCATTCTTCTTCCTGCCGGGAAATTAGAGTGACATGTGCCCATCCAAATGCCTAACAGCTACTCTCTCATTGGTTCTCCCTCTTCCCTTTCATCCTCTGCCAAATTGGCAACCTGTGCGAACCAGGAGCTTAAAGGGGCTGTCTCTCCAAGTTGGGAGATTGATAGGAAAGCAGTTGGAAAGTCAAACCGGAGCACCAGGAGAGAGGCTCTTCGTTGAGTTTTAGAAACCTTTCGTATTCACAGTGTGTCCATTCTCTAGGTTTCCCGTACACGTTATAGCTGTAGTAATATTCCCTTCCACCTGGAGAGCTGGGACCCATGGAATGGGTGCCATGCATTATTGCTTTAAAGGGTCTGCATTTGCTCACCCAATCTCACCAATCCTCTCCGTCCCAAGTGTCCAGCCTTATGCCACATCCAGCTGTCATTGTAGATAGGGTCATTCCAGGTTGCATCAGAGACCCTGAAGGAATTGTAAAGAATTTCCCTGTTTCTTTGTTCTGTTTTTGAAATTCCTTTTTAGAGTGGGTTTGAGCTGATTCTCGCTGCCATGTTTATGCCAGTCTAGACACACTTGATTCCCTTACGCAGACATATCAATACATAGGTTTTAAGATTCTTACTAGTCAGATCGATTCCTCTGCGGGAAATATGGGGTTTTGAGTCCCTTTCACTGAGGAAGGTGTAGGTCTTGTCTATTCCATAGTTGGTTTTTGGAACGGTACCTGTGCTTATATCAAACTCGGGTTTGATGCATCACCCCACCTCTCCTTCCCCCTTAAGCAGGCATAAGAGTGTTTTCTAAATGTGAGACTCTGTTCTCTTGCCTAACTCAGTTCATGTGTAGCCATGTTTACAGGATCTTCCTAAGTGATATCTTATGATAAGTTTCTTTTCCTGTGTGACCTCTTTCACTTAGAATCATCGTACCTGAATCCACTCATTTTGCTGCTACTGGTCTTATGACATTGATTTCGTGGCTGAGGGATATTCCATCGTACGTAAGTTCCACAATGTTTGGAACCATTTTTATATTTCCTGGGATATTTCAGGTGTACCCAGGTTGAGGTTCCTGTAAGCAGTGCAGCCCTCAATTTGGGGGTGGCTCTGTCTTATGGATTTTCAGTTTTCCCAAGGTATATTCCCTAGACTGGAAGTGCCCTTGGCTCTGTAGCTCTGTTGTTTACTTGTTTTAGGGGACACAATGCACTCCTCCAGTGAGGCAGTTGGCAACTTACATCCCGCCCATCAGCATAACAAGGCTCCCTGTTCTCCAGGGCCTGTCTTGCCTTTCTGGTTTTTACACATTTTGTGGATGTCCCTTTTGACTGGTGGGAAGTGATACTTCTTTGTAGTGCAGATTTGCATTGCCCGCTTGCTTGCTTGGCCAAAAAGGGCGTATGCGTTTTCACCTGAATATATTCAGGAGAAAACGCATACGCCCTTTTTGGCCAAGTGCATCATTGTCGAAGTTGTGCCCCTCTTCCTGTGCTTTACAGGTGATTCCAACGTACCTCTTGAAATCTGTTTCCTGCTATTCTGCCTCGCTTTCAAGTCCGCCTCATTGCCTTCCCTCAACAGATTTTTGGACGATAGTTGGCCTTGATTACTCTGCCAGTTTGTGAATTGCTGTGCCCCTGAGCTCCATTTTTCAACTCGTTTTTTGTGAGCTGAACGCAAGTCCAAACTTTTGGTTCAGGACCTCTACTGGTTCCCGGTGGGTGGCTGAGACTTTGGTTCATTCTTCTTCCTGCCGGGAAATTAGAGTGACATGTGCCCATCCAAATGCCTAACAGCTACTCTCTCATTGGTTCTCCCTCTTCCCTTTCATCCTCTGCCAAATTGGCAACCTGTGCGAACCAGGAGCTTAAAGGGGCTGTCTCTCCAAGTTGGGAGATTGATAGGAAAGCAGTTGGAAAGTCAAACCGGAGCACCAGGAGAGAGGCTCTTCGTTGAGTTTTAGAAACCTTTCGTATTCACAGTGTGTCCATTCTCTAGGTTTCCCGTACACGTTATAGCTGTAGTAATATTCCCTTCCACCTGGAGAGCTGGGACCCATGGAATGGGTGCCAGGCATTATTGCTTTAAAGGGTCTGCATTTGCTCACCCAATCTCACCAATCCTCTCCGTCCCAAGTGTCCAGCCTTATGCCACATCCAGCTGTCATTGTAGATAGGGTCATTCCAGGTTGCATCAGAGACCCTGAAGGAATTGTAAAGAATTTCCCTGTTTCTTTGTTCTGTTTTTGAAATTCCTTTTTAGAGTGGGTTTGAGCTGATTCTTGCTGCCATGTTTATGCCAGTCTAGACACACTTGATTCCCTTACGCAGACATATCAATACATAGGTTTTAAGATTCTTACTAGTCAGATCGATTCCTCTGCGGGAAATATGGGGTTTTGAGTCCCTTTCACTGAGGAAGGTGTAGGTCTTGTCTATTCCATAGTTGGTTTTTGGAACGGTACCTGTGCTTATATCAAACTCGGGTTTGATGCATCACCCCACCTCTCCTTCCCCCTTAAGCAGGCATAAGAGTGTTTTCTAAATGTGAGACTCTGTTCTCTTGCCTAACTCAGTTCATGTGTAGCCATGTTTACAGGATCTTCCTAAGTGATATCTTATGATAAGTTTCTTTTCCTGTGTGACCTCTTTCACTTAGAATCATCGTACCTGAATCCACTCATTTTGCTGCTACTGGTCTTATGACATTGATTTCGTGGCTGAGGGATATTCCATCGTACGTAAGTTCCACAATGTTTGGAACCATTTTTATATTTCCTGGGATATTTCAGGTGTACCCAGGTTGAGGTTCCTGTAAGCAGTGCAGCCCTCAATTTGGGGGTGGCTCTGTCTTATGGATTTTCAGTTTTCCCAAGGTATATTCCCTAGACTGGAAGTGCCCTTGGCTCTGTAGCTCTGTTGTTTACTTGTTTTAGGGGACACAATGCACTCCTCCAGTGAGGCAGTTGGCAACTTACATCCCGCCCATCAGCATAACAAGGCTCCCTGTTCTCCAGGGCCTGTCTTGCCTTTCTGGTTTTTACACATTTTGTGGATGTCCCTTTTGACTGGTGGGAAGTGATACTTCTTTGTAGTGCAGATTTGCATTGCCCGCTTGCTTGCTTGGCCAAAAAGGGCGTATGCGTTTTCTCCTGAATATATTCAGGAGAAAACGCATACACCCTTTTTGGCCAAGTGCATCATTGTCGAAGTTGTGCCCCTCTTCCTGTGCTTTACAGGTGATTCCAACGTACCTCTTGAAATCTGTTTCCTGCTATTCTGCCTCGCTTTCAAGTCCGCCTCATTGCCTTCCCTCAACAGATTTTTGGACGATAGTTGGCCTTGATTACTCTGCCAGTTTGTGAATTGCTGTGCCCCTGAGCTCCATTTTTCAACTCGTTTTTTGTGAGCTGAACGCAAGTCCAAACTTTTGGTTCAGGACCTCTACTGGTTCCCGGTGGGTGGCTGAGACTTTGGTTCATTCTTCTTCCTGCCGGGAAATTAGAGTGACATGTGCCCATCCAAATGCCTAACAGCTACTCTCTCATTGGTTCTCCCTCTTCCCTTTCATCCTCTGCCAAATTGGCAACCTGTGCGAACCAGGAGCTTAAAGGGGCTGTCTCTCCAAGTTGGGAGATTGATAGGAAAGCAGTTGGAAAGTCAAACCGGAGCACCAGGAGAGAGGCTCTTCGTTGAGTTTTAGAAACCTTTCGTATTCACAGTGTGTCCATTCTCTAGGTTTCCCGTACACGTTATAGCTGTAGTAATATTCCCTTCAACCTGGAGAGCTGGGACCCATGGAATGGGTGCCATGCATTATTGCTTTAAAGGGTCTGCATTTGCTCACCCAATCTCACCAATCCTCTCCGTCCCAAGTGTCCAGCCTTATGCCACATCCAGCTGTCATTGTAGATAGGGTCATTCCAGGTTGCATCAGAGACCCTGAAGGAATTGTAAAGAATTTCCCTGTTTCTTTGTTCTGTTTTTGAAATTCCTTTTTAGAGTGGGTTTGAGCTGATTCTCGCTGCCATGTTTATGCCAGTCTAGACACACTTGATTCCCTTACGCAGACATATCAATACATAGGTTTTAAGATTCTTACTAGTCAGATCGATTCCTCTGCAGGAAATATGGGGTTTTGAGTCCCTTTCACTGAGGAAGGTGTAGGTCTTGTCTATTCCATAGTTGGTTTTGGGAACGGTACCTGTGCTTATATCAAA
Source organism: Mesoplodon mirus (assembly GCF_964341445.2). NCBI lineage: Eukaryota > Metazoa > Chordata > Mammalia > Artiodactyla > Ziphiidae > Mesoplodon > Mesoplodon mirus. The sequence continues at coordinate 68,228 of NW_028294755.1, forward strand.
GTCTGGTTTGATGCATCACCACACCTCTCCTTCCCCCTTAAGCAGGCATAAGAGTGTTTTCTAAATGTGAGACTCTGTTCTCTTGCCTAACTCAGTTCATGTGTAGCCATGTTTACAGGATCTTCCTAAGTGATATCTTATGATAAGTTTCTTTTCCTGTGTGACCTCTTTCACTTAGAATCATCGTACCTGAATCCACTCATTTTGCTGCTACTGGTCTTATGACATTGATTTCGTGGCTGAGGGATATTCCATCGTACGTAAGTTCCACAATGTTTGGAACCATTTTTATATTTCCTGGGATATTTCAGGTGTACCCAGGTTGAGGTTCCTGTAAGCAGTGCAGCCCTCAATTTGGGGGTGGCTCTGTCTTATGGATTTTCAGTTTTCCCAAGGTATATTCCCTAGACTGGAAGTGCCTTTTGGCTCTGTAGCTCTGTTGTTTACTTGTTTTAGGGGACACAATGCACTCCTCCAGTGAGGCAGTTGGCAACTTACATCCCGCCCATCAGCATAACAAGGCTCCCTGTTCTCCAGGGCCTGTCTTGCCTTTCTGGTTTTTACACATTTTGTGGATGTCCCTTTTGACCGGTGGGAAGTGATACTTCTTTGTAGTGCAGATTTGCATTGCCCGCTTGCTTGCTTGGCCAAAAAGGGCGTATGCGTTTTCTCCTGAATATATTCAGGAGAAAACGCATACACCCTTTTTGGCCAAGTGCATCATTGTCGAAGTTGTGCCCCTCTTCCTGTGCTTTACAGGTGATTCCAACGTACCTCTTGAAATCTGTTTCCTGCTATTCTGCCTCGCTTTCAAGTCCGCCTCATTGCCTTCCCTCAACAGATTTTTGGACGATAGTTGGCCTTGATTACTCTGCCAGTTTGTGAATTGCTGTGCCCCTGAGCTCCATTTTTCAACTCGTTTTTTGTGAGCTGAACGCAAGTCCAAACTTTTGGTTCAGGACCTCTACTGGTTCCCGGTGGGTGGCTGAGACTTTGGTTCATTCTTCTTCCTGCCGGGAAATTAGAGTGACATGTGCCCATCCAAATGCCTAACAGCTACTCTCTCATTGGTTCTCCCTCTTCCCTTTCATCCTCTGCCAAATTGGCAACCTGTGCGAACCAGGAGCTTAAAGGGGCTGTCTCTCCAAGTTGGGAGATTGATAGGAAAGCAGTTGGAAAGTCAAACCGGAGCACCAGGAGAGAGGCTCTTCGTTGAGTTTTAGAAACCTTTCGTATTCACAGTGTGTCCATTCTCTAGGTTTCCCGTACACGTTATAGCTGTAGTAATATTCCCTTCAACCTGGAGAGCTGGGACCCATGGAATGGGTGCCATGCATTATTGCTTTAAAGGGTCTGCATTTGCTCACCCAATCTCACCAATCCTCTCCGTCCCAAGTGTCCAGCCTTATGCCACATCCAGCTGTCATTGTAGATAGGGTCATTCCAGGTTGCATCAGAGACCCTGAAGGAATTGTAAAGAATTTCCCTGTTTCTTTGTTCTGTTTTTGAAATTCCTTTTTAGAGTGGGTTTGAGCTGATTCTCGCTGCCATGTTTATGCCAGTCTAGACACACTTGATTCCCTTACGCAGACATATCAATACATAGGTTTTAAGATTCTTACTAGTCAGATCGATTCCTCTGCAGGAAATATGGGGTTTTGAGTCCCTTTCACTGAGGAAGGTGTAGGTCTTGTCTATTCCATAGTTGGTTTTGGGAACGGTACCTGTGCTTATATCAAAGTCTGGTTTGATGCATCACCACACCTCTCCTTCCCCCTTAAGCAGGCATAAGAGTGTTTTCTAAATGTGAGACTCTGTTCTCTTGCCTAACTCAGTTCATGTGTAGCCATGTTTACAGGATCTTCCTAAGTGATATCTTATGATAAGTTTCTTTTCCTGTGTGACCTCTTTCACTTAGAATCATCGTACCTGAATCCACTCATTTTGCTGCTACTGGTCTTATGACATTGATTTCGTGGCTGAGGGATATTCCATCGTACGTAAGTTCCACAATGTTTGGAACCATTTTTATATTTCCTGGGATATTTCAGGTGTACCCAGGTTGAGGTTCCTGTAAGCAGTGCAGCCCTCAATTTGGGGGTGGCTCTGTCTTATGGATTTTCAGTTTTCCCAAGGTATATTCCCTAGACTGGAAGTGCCCTTGGCTCTGTAGCTCTGTTGTTTACTTGTTTTAGGGGACACAATGCACTCCTCCAGTGAGGCAGTTGGCAACTTACATCCCGCCCATCAGCATAACAAGGCTCCCTGTTCTCCAGGGCCTGTCTTGCCTTTCTGGTTTTTACACATTTTGTGGATGTCCCTTTTGACCGGTGGGAAGTGATACTTCTTTGTAGTGCAGATTTGCATTGCCCGCTTGCTTGCTTGGCCAAAAAGGGCGTATGCGTTTTCTCCTGAATATATTCAGGAGAAAACGCATACGCCCTTTTTGGCCAAGTGCATCATTGTCGAAGTTGTGCCCCTCTTCCTGTGCTTTACAGGCGATTCCAACGTACCTCTTGAAATCTGTTTCCTGCTATTCTGCCTCGCTTTCAAGTCCGCCTCGTTGCCTTCCCTCAACAGATTTTTGGACGATAGTTGGCCTTGATTACTCTGCCAGTTTGTGAATTGCTGTGCCCCTGAGCTCCATTTTTCAACTCGTTTTTTGTGAGCTGAACGCAAGTCCAAACTTTTGGTTCAGGACCTCTACTGGTTCCCGGTGGGTGGCTGAGACTTTGGTTCATTCTTCTTCCTGCCGGGAAATTAGAGTGACATGTGCCCATCCAAATGCCTAACAGCTACTCTCTCATTGGTTCTCCCTCTTCCCTTTCATCCTCTGCCAAATTGGCAACCTGTGCGAACCAGGAGCTTAAAGGGGCTGTCTCTCCAAGTTGGGAGATTGATAGGAAAGCAGTTGGAAAGTCAAACCGGAGCACCAGGAGAGAGGCTCTTCGTTGAGTTTTAGAAACCTTTCGTATTCACAGTGTGTCCATTCTCTAGGTTTCCCGTACACGTTATAGCTGTAGTAATATTCCCTTCCACCTGGAGAGCTGGGACCCATGGAATGGGTGCCATGCATTATTGCTTTAAAGGGTCTGCATTTGCTCACCCAATCTCACCAATCCTCTCCGTCCCAAGTGTCCAGCCTTATGCCACATCCAGCTGTCATTGTAGATAGGGTCATTCCAGGTTGCATCAGAGACCCTGAAGGAATTGTAAAGAATTTCCCTGTTTCTTTGTTCTGTTTTTGAAATTCCTTTTTAGAGTGGGTTTGAGCTGATTCTCGCTGCCATGTTTATGCCAGTCTAGACACACTTGATTCCCTTACGCAGACATATCAATACATAGGTTTTAAGATTCTTACTAGTCAGATCGATTCCTCTGCGGGAAATATGGGGTTTTGAGTCCCTTTCACTGAGGAAGGTGTAGGTCTTGTCTATTCCATAGTTGGTTTTTGGAACGGTACCTGTGCTTATATCAAACTCGGGTTTGATGCATCACCCCACCTCTCCTTCCCCCTTAAGCAGGCATAAGAGTGTTTTCTAAATGTGAGACTCTGTTCTCTTGCCTAACTCAGTTCATGTGTAGCCATGTTTACAGGATCTTCCTAAGTGATATCTTATGATAAGTTTCTTTTCCTGTGTGACCTCTTTCACTTAGAATCATCGTACCTGAATCCACTCATTTTGCTGCTACTGGTCTTATGACATTGATTTCGTGGCTGAGGGATATTCCATCGTACGTAAGTTCCACAATGTTTGGAACCATTTTTATATTTCCTGGGATATTTCAGGTGTACCCAGGTTGAGGTTCCTGTAAGCAGTGCAGCCCTCAATTTGGGGGTGGCTCTGTCTTATGGATTTTCAGTTTTCCCAAGGTATATTCCCTAGACTGGAAGTGCCCTTGGCTCTGTAGCTCTGTTGTTTACTTGTTTTAGGGGACACAATGCACTCCTCCAGTGAGGCAGTTGGCAACTTACATCCCGCCCATCAGCATAACAAGGCTCCCTGTTCTCCAGGGCCTGTCTTGCCTTTCTGGTTTTTACACATTTTGTGGATGTCCCTTTTGACTGGTGGGAAGTGATACTTCTTTGTAGTGCAGATTTGCATTGCCCGCTTGCTTGCTTGGCCAAAAAGGGCGTATGCGTTTTCTCCTGAATATATTCAGGAGAAAACGCATACGCCCTTTTTGGCCAAGTGCATCATTGTCGAAGTTGTGCCCCTCTTCCTGTGCTTTACAGGTGATTCCAACGTACCTCTTGAAATCTGTTTCCTGCTATTCTGCCTCGCTTTCAAGTCCGCCTCATTGCCTTCCCTCAACAGATTTTTGGACGATAGTTGGCCTTGATTACTCTGCCAGTTTCTGAATTGCTGTGCCCCTGAGCTCCATTTTTCAACTCGTTTTTTGTGAGCTGAACGCAAGTCCAAACTTTTGGTTCAGGACCTCTACTGGTTCCCGGTGGGTGGCTGAGACTTTGGTTCATTCTTCTTCCTGCCGGGAAATTAGAGTGACATGTGCCCATCCAAATGCCTAACAGCTACTCTCTCATTGGTTCTCCCTCTTCCCTTTCATCCTCTGCCAAATTGGCAACCTGTGCGAACCAGGAGCTTAAAGGGGCTGTCTCTCCAAGTTGGGAGATTGATAGGAAAGCAGTTGGAAAGTCAAACCGGAGCACCAGGAGAGAGGCTCTTCGTTGAGTTTTAGAAACCTTTCGTATTCACAGTGTGTCCATTCTCTAGGTTTCCCGTACACGTTATAGCTGTAGTAATATTCCCTTCAACCTGGAGAGGTGGGACCCATGGAATGGTTGCCATGCATTATTGCTTTAAAGGGTCTGCATTTGCTCACCCAATCTCACCAATCCTCTCCGTCCCAAGTGTCCAGCCTTATGCCACATCCAGCTGTCATTGTAGATAGGGTCATTCCAGGTTGCATCAGAGACCCTGAAGGAATTGTAAAGAATTTCCCTGTTTCTTTGTTCTGTTTTTGAAATTCCTTTTTAGAGTGGGTTTGAGCTGATTCTCGCTGCCATGTTTATGCCAGTCTAGACACACTTGATTCCCTTACGCAGACATATCAATACATAGGTTTTAAGATTCTTACTAGTCAGATCGATTCCTCTGTGGGAAATATGGGGTTTTGAGTCCCTTTCACTGAGGAAGGTGTAGGTCTTGTCTATTCCATAGTTGGTTTTTGGAACGGTACCTGTGCTTATATCAAACTCGGGTTTGATGCATCACCCCACCTCTCCTTCCCCCTTAAGCAGGCATAAGAGTGTTTTCTAAATGTGAGACTCTGTTCTCTTGCCTAACTCAGTTCATGTGTAGCCATGTTTACAGGATCTTCCTAAGTGATATCTTATGATAAGTTTCTTTTCCTGTGTGACCTCTTTCACTTAGAATCATCGTACCTGAATCCACTCATTTTGCTGCTACTGGTCTTATGACATTGATTTCGTGGCTGAGGGATATTCCATCGTACGTAAGTTCCACAATGTTTGGAACCATTTTTATATTTCCTGGGATATTTCAGGTGTACCCAGGTTGAGGTTCCTGTAAGCAGTGCAGCCCTCAATTTGGGGGTGGCTCTGTCTTATGGATTTTCAGTTTTCCCAAGGTATATTCCCTAGACTGGAAGTGCCCTTGGCTCTGGAGCTCTGTTGTTTACTTGTTTTAGGGAACACAATGCACTCCTCCAGTGAGGCAGTTGGCAACTTACATCCCGCCCAACAGCATAACAAGGCTCCCTGTTCTCCAGGGCCTGTGTTGCCTTTCTGGTTTTTACACATTTTGTGGATGTCCCTTTTGACCGGTGGGAAGTGATACTTCTTTGTAGTGCAGATTTGCATTGCCCGCTTGCTTGCTTGGCCAAAAAGGGCGTATGCGTTTTCTCCTGAATATATTCAGGAGAAAACGCATACGCCCTTTTTGGCCAAGTGCATCATTGTCGAAGTTGTGCCCCTCTTCCTGTGCTTTACAGGCGATTCCAACGTACCTCTTGAAATCTGTTTCCTGCTATTCTGCCTCGCTTTCAAGTCTGCCTCGTTGCCTTCCCTCAACAGATTTTTGGACGATAGTTGGCCTTGATTACTCTGCCAGTTTGTGAATTGCTGTGCCCCTGAGCTCCATTTTTCAACTCGTTTTTTGTGAGCTGAACGCAAGTCCAAACATTTGGTTCAGGACCTCTACTGGTTCCCGGTGGCTGGCTGAGACTTTGGTTCATTCTTCTTCCTGCCGGGAAATTAGAGTGACATGTGCCCATCCAAATGCCTAACAGCTACTCTCTCATTGGTTCTCCCTCTTCCCTTTCATCCTCTGCCAAATTGGCAACCTGTGCGAACCAGGAGCTTAAAGGGGCTGTCTCTCCAAGTTGGGAGATTGATAGGAAAGCAGTTGGAAAGTCAAACCGGAGCACCAGGAGAGAGGCTCTTCGTTGAGTTTTAGAAACCTTTCGTATTCACAGTGTGTCCATTCTCTAGGTTTCCCGTACACGTTATAGCTGTAGTAATATTCCCTTCAACCTGGAGAGCTGGGACCCATGGAATGGGTGCCATGCATTATTGCTTTAAAGGGTCTGCATTTGCTCACCCAATCTCACCAATCCTCTCCGTCCCAAGTGTCCAGCCTTATGCCACATCCAGCTGTCATTGTAGATAGGGTCATTCCAGGTTGCATCAGAGACCCTGAAGGAATTGTAAAGAATTTCCCTGTTTCTTTGTTCTGTTTTTGAAATTCCTTTTTAGAGTGGGTTTGAGCTGATTCTCGCTGCCATGTTTATGCCAGTCTAGACACACTTGTTTCCCTTACACAGACATATCAATACATAGGTTTTAAGATTCTTACTAGTCAGATGGATTCCTCTGCGGGAAATATGGGGTTTTGAGTCCCTTTCACTGAGGAAGGTGTAGGTCTTGTCTATTCCATAGTTGGTTTTGGGAACGGTACCTGTGCTTATATCAAAGTCTGGTTTGATGCATCACCACACCTCTCCTTCCCCCTTAAGCAGGCATAAGAGTGTTTTCTAAATGTGAGACTCTGTTCTCTTGCCTAACTCAGTTCATGTGTAGCCATGTTTACAGGATCTTCCTAAGTGATATCTTATGATAAGTTTCTTTTCCTGTGTGACCTCTTTCACTTAGAATCATCGTACCTGAATCCACTCATTTTGCTGCTACTGGTCTTATGACATTGATTTCGTGGCTGAGGGATATTCCATCGTACGTAAGTTCCACAATGTTTGGAACCATTTTTATATTTCCTGGGATATTTCAGGTGTACCCAGGTTGAGGTTCCTGTAAGCAGTGCAGCCCTGAATTTGGGGGTGGCTCTGTCTTATGGATTTTCAGTTTTCCCAAGGTATATTCCCTAGACTGGAAGTGCCCTTGGCTCTGTAGCTCTGTTGTTTACTTGTTTTAGGGGACACAATGCACTCCTCCAGTGAGGCAGTTGGCAACTTACATCCCGCCCATCAGCATAACAAGGCTCCCTGTTCTCCAGGGCCTGTCTTGCCTTTCTGGTTTTTACACATTTTGTGGATGTCCCTTTTGACCGGTGGGAAGTGATACTTCTTTGTAGTGCAGATTTGCATTGCCCGCTTGCTTGCTTGGCCAAAAAGGGCGTATGCGTTTTCTCCTGAATATATTCAGGAGAAAACGCATACGCCCTTTTTGGCCAAGTGCATCATTGTCGAAGTTGTGCCCCTCTTCCTGTGCTTTACAGGCGATTCCAACGTACCTCTTGAAATCTGTTTCCTGCTATTCTGCCTCGCTTTCAAGTCCGCCTCGTTGCCTTCCCTCAACAGATTTTTGGACGATAGTTGGCCTTGATTACTCTGCCAGTTTGTGAATTGCTGTGCCCCTGAGCTCCATTTTTCAACTCGTTTTTTGTGAGCTGAACGCAAGTCCAAACTTTTGGTTCAGGACCTCTACTGGTTCCCGGTGGGTGGCTGAGACTTTGGTTCATTCTTCTTCCTGCCGGGAAATTAGAGTGACATGTGCCCATCCAAATGCCTAACAGCTACTCTCTCATTGGTTCTCCCTCTTCCCTTTCATCCTCTGCCAAATTGGCAACCTGTGCGAACCAGGAGCTTAAAGGGGCTGTCTCTCCAAGTTGGGAGATTGATAGGAAAGCAGTTGGAAAGTCAAACCGGAGCACCAGGAGAGAGGCTCTTCGTTGAGTTTTAGAAACCTTTCGTATTCACAGTGTGTCCATTCTCTAGGTTTCCCGTACACGTTATAGCTGTAGTAATATTCCCTTCCACCTGGAGAGCTGGGACCCATGGAATGGGTGCCATGCATTATTGCTTTAAAGGGTCTGCATTTGCTCACCCAATCTCACCAATCCTCTCCGTCCCAAGTGTCCAGCCTTATGCCACATCCAGCTGTCATTGTAGATAGGGTCATTCCAGGTTGCATCAGAGACCCTGAAGGAATTGTAAAGAATTTCCCTGTTTCTTTGTTCTGTTTTTGAAATTCCTTTTTAGAGTGGGTTTGAGCTGATTCTCGCTGCCATGTTTATGCCAGTCTAGACACACTTGATTCCCTTACGCAGACATATCAATACATAGGTTTTAAGATTCTTACTAGTCAGATCGATTCCTCTGCGGGAAATATGGGGTTTTGAGTCCCTTTCACTGAGGAAGGTGTAGGTCTTGTCTATTCCATAGTTGGTTTTTGGAACGGTACCTGTGCTTATATCAAACTCGGGTTTGATGCATCACCCCACCTCTCCTTCCCCCTTAAGCAGGCATAAGAGTGTTTTCTAAATGTGAGACTCTGTTCTCTTGCCTAACTCAGTTCATGTGTAGCCATGTTTACAGGATCTTCCTAAGTGATATCTTATGATAAGTTTCTTTTCCTGTGTGACCTCTTTCACTTAGAATCATCGTACCTGAATCCACTCATTTTGCTGCTACTGGTCTTATGACATTGATTTCGTGGCTGAGGGATATTCCATCGTACGTAAGTTCCACAATGTTTGGAACCATTTTTATATTTCCTGGGATATTTCAGGTGTACCCAGGTTGAGGTTCCTGTAAGCAGTGCAGCCCTCAATTTGGGGGTGGCTCTGTCTTATGGATTTTCAGTTTTCCCAAGGTATATTCCCTAGACTGGAAGTGCCCTTGGCTCTGTAGCTCTGTTGTTTACTTGTTTTAGGGGACACAATGCACTCCTCCAGTGAGGCAGTTGGCAACTTACATCCCGCCCATCAGCATAACAAGGCTCCCTGTTCTCCAGGGCCTGTCTTGCCTTTCTGGTTTTTACACATTTTGTGGATGTCCCTTTTGACTGGTGGGAAGTGATACTTCTTTGTAGTGCAGATTTGCATTGCCCGCTTGCTTGCTTGGCCAAAAAGGGCGTATGCGTTTTCTCCTGAATATATTCAGGAGAAAACGCATACACCCTTTTTGGCCAAGTGCATCATTGTCGAAGTTGTGCCCCTCTTCCTGTGCTTTACAGGTGATTCCAACGTACCTCTTGAAATCTGTTTCCTGCTATTCTGCCTCGCTTTCAAGTCCGCCTCATTGCCTTCCCTCAACAGATTTTTGGACGATAGTTGGCCTTGATTACTCTGCCAGTTTGTGAATTGCTGTGCCCCTGAGCTCCATTTTTCAACTCGTTTTTTGTGAGCTGAACGCAAGTCCAAACTTTTGGTTCAGGACCTCTACTGGTTCCCGGTGGGTGGCTGAGACTTTGGTTCATTCTTCTTCCTGCCGGGAAATTAGAGAGACATGTGCCCATCCAAATGCCTAACAGCTACTCTCTCATTGGTTCTCCCTCTTCCCTTTCATCCTCTGCCAAATTGGCAACCTGTGCGAACCAGGAGCTTAAAGGGGCTGTCTCTCCAAGTTGGGAGATTGATAGGAAAGCAGTTGGAAAGTCAAACCGGAGCACCAGGAGAGAGGCTCTTCGTTGAGTTTTAGAAACCTTTCGTATTCACAGTGTGTCCATTCTCTAGGTTTCCCGTACACGTTATAGCTGTAGTAATATTCCCTTCAACCTGGAGAGCTGGGACCCATGGAATGGGTGCCATGCATTATTGCTTTAAAGGGTCTGCATTTGCTCACCCAATCTCACCAATCCTCTCCGTCCCAAGTGTCCAGCCTTATGCCACATCCAGCTGTCATTGTAGATAGGGTCATTCCAGGTTGCATCAGAGACCCTGAAGGAATTGTAAAGAATTTCCCTGTTTCTTTGTTCTGTTTTTGAAATTCCTTTTTAGAGTGGGTTTGAGCTGATTCTCGCTGCCATGTTTATGCCAGTCTAGACACACTTGATTCCCTTACGCAGACATATCAATACATAGGTTTTAAGATTCTTACTAGTCAGATCGATTCCTCTGCGGGAAATATGGGGTTTTGAGTCCCTTTCACTGAGGAAGGTGTAGGTCTTGTCTATTCCATAGTTGGTTTTTGGAACGGTACCTGTGCTTATATCAAACTCGGGTTTGATGCATCACCCCACCTCTCCTTCCCCCTTAAGCAGGCATAAGAGTGTTTTCTAAATGTGAGACTCTGTTCTCTTGCCTAACTCAGTTCATGTGTAGCCATGTTTACAGGATCTTCCTAAGTGATATCTTATGATAAGTTTCTTTTCCTGTGTGACCTCTTTCACTTAGAATCATCGTACCTGAATCCACTCATTTTGCTGCTACTGGTCTTATGACATTGATTTCGTGGCTGAGGGATATTCCATCGTACGTAAGTTCCACAATGTTTGGAACCATTTTTATATTTCCTGGGATATTTCAGGTGTACCCAGGTTGAGGTTCCTGTAAGCAGTGCAGCCCTCAATTTGGGGGTGGCTCTGTCTTATGGATTTTCAGTTTTCCCAAGGTATATTCCCTAGACTGGAAGTGCCCTTGGCTCTGTAGCTCTGTTGTTTACTTGTTTTAGGGGACACAATGCACTCCTCCAGTGAGGCAGTTGGCAACTTACATCCCGCCCATCAGCATAACAAGGCTCCCTGTTCTCCAGGGCCTGTCTTGCCTTTCTGGTTTTTACACATTTTGTGGATGTCCCTTTTGACTGGTGGGAAGTGATACTTCTTTGTAGTGCAGATTTGCATTGCCCGCTTGCTTGCTTGGCCAAAAAGGGCGTATGCGTTTTCACCTGAATATATTCAGGAGAAAACGCATACGCCCTTTTTGGCCAAGTGCATCATTGTCGAAGTTGTGCCCCTCTTCCTGTGCTTTACAGGTGATTCCAACGTACCTCTTGAAATCTGTTTCCTGCTATTCTGCCTCGCTTTCAAGTCCGCCTCATTGCCTTCCCTCAACAGATTTTTGGACGATAGTTGGCCTTGATTACTCTGCCAGTTTGTGAATTGCTGTGCCCCTGAGCTCCATTTTTCAACTCGTTTTTTGTGAGCTGAACGCAAGTCCAAACTTTTGGTTCAGGACCTCTACTGGTTCCCGGTGGGTGGCTGAGACTTTGGTTCATTCTTCTTCCTGCCGGGAAATTAGAGTGACATGTGCCCATCCAAATGCCTAACAGCTACTCTCTCATTGGTTCTCCCTCTTCCCTTTCATCCTCTGCCAAATTGGCAACCTGTGCGAACCAGGAGCTTAAAGGGGCTGTCTCTCCAAGTTGGGAGATTGATAGGAAAGCAGTTGGAAAGTCAAACCGGAGCACCAGGAGAGAGGCTCTTCGTTGAGTTTTAGAAACCTTTCGTATTCACAGTGTGTCCATTCTCTAGGTTTCCCGTACACGTTATAGCTGTAGTAATATTCCCTTCCACCTGGAGAGCTGGGACCCATGGAATGGGTGCCAGGCATTATTGCTTTAAAGGGTCTGCATTTGGTCACCCAATCTCACCAATCCTCTCCGTCCCAAGTGTCCAGCCTTATGCCACATCCAGCTGTCATTGTAGATAGGGTCATTCCAGGTTGCATCAGAGACCCTGAAGGAATTGTAAAGAATTTCCCTGTTTCTTTGTTCTGTTTTTGAAATTCCTTTTTAGAGTGGGTTTGAGCTGATTCTCGCTGCCATGTTTATGCCAGTCTAGACACACTTGATTCCCTTACGCAGACATATCAATACATAGGTTTTAAGATTCTTACTAGTCAGATCGATTCCTCTGCGGGAAATATGGGGTTTTGAGTCCCTTTCACTGAGGAAGGTGTAGGTCTTGTCTATTCCATAGTTGGTTTTTGGAACGGTACCTGTGCTTATATCAAACTCGGGTTTGATGCATCACCCCACCTCTCCTTCCCCCTTAAGCAGGCATAAGAGTGTTTTCTAAATGTGAGACTCTGTTCTCTTGCCTAACTCAGTTCATGTGTAGCCATGTTTACAGGATCTTCCTAAGTGATATCTTATGATAAGTTTCTTTTCCTGTGTGACCTCTTTCACTTAGAATCATCGTACCTGAATCCACTCATTTTGCTGCTACTGGTCTTATGACATTGATTTCGTGGCTGAGGGATATTCCATCGTACGTAAGTTCCACAATGTTTGGAACCATTTTTATATTTCCTGGGATATTTCAGGTGTACCCAGGTTGAGGTTCCTGTAAGCAGTGCAGCCCTCAATTTGGGGGTGGCTCTGTCTTATGGATTTTCAGTTTTCCCAAGGTATATTCCCTAGACTGGAAGTGCCCTTGGCTCTGTAGCTCTGTTGTTTACTTGTTTTAGGGGACACAATGCACTCCTCCAGTGAGGCAGTTGGCAACTTACATCCCGCCCATCAGCATAACAAGGCTCCCTGTTCTCCAGGGCCTGTCTTGCCTTTCTGGTTTTTACACATTTTGTGGATGTCCCTTTTGACTGGTGGGAAGTGATACTTCTTTGTAGTGCAGATTTGCATTGCCCGCTTGCTTGCTTGGCCAAAAAGGGCGTATGCGTTTTCTCCTGAATATATTCAGGAGAAAACGCATACACCCTTTTTGGCCAAGTGCATCATTGTCGAAGTTGTGCCCCTCTTCCTGTGCTTTACAGGTGATTCCAACGTACCTCTTGAAATCTGTTTCCTGCTATTCTGCCTCGCTTTCAAGTCCGCCTCATTGCCTTCCCTCAACAGATTTTTGGACGATAGTTGGCCTTGATTACTCTGCCAGTTTGTGAATTGCTGTGCCCCTGAGCTCCATTTTTCAACTCGTTTTTTGTGAGCTGAACGCAAGTCCAAACTTTTGGTTCAGGACCTCTACTGGTTCCCGGTGGGTGGCTGAGACTTTGGTTCATTCTTCTTCCTGCCGGGAAATTAGAGAGACATGTGCCCATCCAAATGCCTAACAGCTACTCTCTCATTGGTTCTCCCTCTTCCCTTTCATCCTCTGCCAAATTGGCAACCTGTGCGAACCAGGAGCTTAAAGGGGCTGTCTCTCCAAGTTGGGAGATTGATAGGAAAGCAGTTGGAAAGTCAAACCGGAGCACCAGGAGAGAGGCTCTTCGTTGAGTTTTAGAAACCTTTCGTATTCACAGTGTGTCCATTCTCTAGGTTTCCCGTACACGTTATAGCTGTAGTAATATTCCCTTCAACCTGGAGAGCTGGGACCCATGGAATGGGTGCCATGCATTATTGCTTTAAAGGGTCTGCATTTGCTCACCCAATCTCACCAATCCTCTCCGTCCCAAGTGTCCAGCCTTATGCCACATCCAGCTGTCATTGTAGATAGGGTCATTCCAGGTTGCATCAGAGACCCTGAAGGAATTGTAAAGAATTTCCCTGTTTCTTTGTTCTGTTTTTGAAATTCCTTTTTAGAGTGGGTTTGAGCTGATTCTCGCTGCCATGTTTATGCCAGTCTAGACACACTTGATTCCCTTACGCAGACATATCAATACATAGGTTTTAAGATTCTTACTAGTCAGATCGATTCCTCTGCAGGAAATATGGGGTTTTGAGTCCCTTTCACTGAGGAAGGTGTAGGTCTTGTCTATTCCATAGTTGGTTTTGGGAACGGTACCTGTGCTTATATCAAAGTCTGGTTTGATGCATCACCACACCTCTACTTCCCCCTTAAGCAGGCATAAGAGTGTTTTCTAAATGTGAGACTCTGTTCTCTTGCCTAACTCAGTTCATGTGTAGCCATGTTTACAGGATCTTCCTAAGTGATATCTTATGATAAGTTTCTTTTCCTGTGTGACCTCTTTCACTTAGAATCATCGTACCTGAATCCACTCATTTTGCTGCTACTGGTCTTATGACATTGATTTCGTGGCTGAGGGATATTCCATCGTACGTAAGTTCCACAATGTTTGGAACCATTTTTATATTTCCTGGGATATTTCAGGTGTACCCAGGTTGAGGTTCCTGTAAGCAGTGCAGCCCTCAATTTGGGGGTGGCTCTGTCTTATGGATTTTCAGTTTTCCCAAGGTATATTCCCTAGACTGGAAGTGCCTTTTGGCTCTGTAGCTCTGTTGTTTACTTGTTTTAGGGGACACAATGCACTCCTCCAGTGAGGCAGTTGGCAACTTACATCCCGCCCATCAGCATAACAAGGCTCCCTGTTCTCCAGGGCCTGTCTTGCCTTTCTGGTTTTTACACATTTTGTGGATGTCCCTTTTGACCGGTGGGAAGTGATACTTCTTTGTAGTGCAGATTTGCATTGCCCGCTTGCTTGCTTGGCCAAAAAGGGCGTATGCGTTTTCTCCTGAATATATTCAGGAGAAAACGCATACGCCCTTTTTGGCCAAGTGCATCATTGTCGAAGTTGTGCCCCTCTTCCTGTGCTTTACAGGCGATTCCAACGTACCTCTTGAAATCTGTTTCCTGCTATTCTGCCTCGCTTTCAAGTCCGCCTCGTTGCCTTCCCTCAACAGATTTTTGGACGATAGTTGGCCTTGATTACTCTGCCAGTTTGTGAATTGCTGTGCCCCTGAGCTCCATTTTTCAACTCGTTTTTTGTGAGCTGAACGCAAGTCCAAACTTTTGGTTCAGGACCTCTACTGGTTCCCGGTGGGTGGCTGAGACTTTGGTTCATTCTTCTTCCTGCCGGGAAATTAGAGTGACATGTGCCCATCCAAATGCCTAACAGCTACTCTCTCATTGGTTCTCCCTCTTCCCTTTCATCCTCTGCCAAATTGGCAACCTGTGCGAACCAGGAGCTTAAAGGGGCTGTCTCTCCAAGTTGGGAGATTGATAGGAAAGCAGTTGGAAAGTCAAACCGGAGCACCAGGAGAGAGGCTCTTCGTTGAGTTTTAGAAACCTTTTGTATTCACAGTGTGTCCATTCTCTAGGTTTCCCGTACACGTTATAGCTGTAGTAATATTCCCTTCCACCTGGAGAGCTGGGACCCATGGAATGGGTGCCATGCATTATTGCTTTAAAGGGTCTGCATTTGCTCACCCAATCTCACAAATCCTCTCCGTCCCAAGTGTCCAGCCTTATGCCACATCCAGCTGTCATTGTAGATAGGGTCATTCCAGGTTGCATCAGAGACCCTGAAGGAATTGTAAAGAATTTCCCTGTTTCTTTGTTCTGTTTTTGAAATTCCTTTTTAGAGTGGGTTTGAGCTGATTCTCGCTGCCATGTTTATGCCAGTCTAGACACACTTGATTCCCTTACGCAGACATATCAATACATAGGTTTTAAGATTCTTACTAGTCAGATCGATTCCTCTGCGGGAAATATGGGGTTTTGAGTCCCTTTCACTGAGGAAGGTGTAGGTCTTGTCTATTCCATAGTTGGTTTTTGGAACGGTACCTGTGCTTATATCAAACTCGGGTTTGATGTATCACCCCACCTCTCCTTCCCCCTTAAGCAGGCATAAGAGTGTTTTCTAAATGTGAGACTCTGTTCTCTTGCCTAACTCAGTTCATGTGTAGCCATGTTTACAGGATCTTCCTAAGTGATATCTTATGATAAGTTTCTTTTCCTGTGTGACCTCTTTCACTTAGAATCATCGTACCTGAATCCACTCATTTTGCTGCTACTGGTCTTATGACATTGATTTCGTGGCTGAGGGATATTCCATCGTACGTAAGTTCCACAATGTTTGGAACCATTTTTATATTTCCTGGGATATTTCAGGTGTACCCAGGTTGAGGTTCCTGTAAGCAGTGCAGCCCTCAATTTGGGGGTGGCTCTGTCTTATGGATTTTCAGTTTTCCCAAGGTATATTCCCTAGACTGGACGTGCCCTTGGCTCTGTAGCTCTGTTGTTTACTTGTTTTAGGGAACACAATGCACTCCTCCAGTGAGGCAGTTGGCAACTTACATCCCGCCCATCAGCATAACAAGGCTCCCTGTTCTCCAGGGCCTGTCTTGCCTTTCTGGTTTTTACACATTTTGTGGATGTCCCTTTTGACCGGTGGGAAGTGATACTTCTTTGTAGTGCAGATTTGCATTGCCCGCTTGCTTGCTTGGCCAAAAAGGGCGTATGCGTTTTCTCCTGAATATATTCAGGAGAAAACGCATACGCCCTTTTTGGCCAAGTGCATCATTGTCGAAGTTGTGCCCCTCTTCCTGTGCTTTACAGGTGATTCCAACGTACCTCTTGAAATCTGTTTCCTGCTATTCTGCCTCGCTTTCAAGTCCGCCTCATTGCCTTCCCTCAACAGATTTTTGGACGATAGTTGGCCTTGATTACTCTGCCAGTTTGTGAAGTGCTGTGCCCCTGAGCTCCATTTTTCAACTCGTTTTTTGTGAGCTGAACGCAAGTCCAAACTTTTGGTTCAGGACCTCTACTGGTTCCTGGTGGGTGGCTGAGACTTTGGTTCATTCTTCTTCCTGCCGGGAAATTAGAGTGACATGTGCCCATCCAAATGCCTAACAGCTACTCTCTCATTGGTTCTCCCTCTTCCCTTTCATCCTCTGCCAAATTGGCAACCTGTGCGAACCAGGAGCTTAAAGGGGCTGTCTCTCCAAGTTGGGAGATTGATAGGAAAGCAGTTGGAAAGTCAAACCGGAGCACCAGGAGAGAGGCTCTTCGTTGAGTTTTAGAAACCTTTCGTATTCACAGTGTGTCCATTCTCTAGGTTTCCCGTACACGTTATAGCTGTAGTAATATTCCCTTCAACCTGGAGAGGTGGGACCCATGGAATGGTTGCCATGCATTATTGCTTTAAAGGGTCTGCATTTGCTCACCCAATCTCACCAATCCTCTCCGTCCCAAGTGTCCAGCCTTATGCCACATCCAGCTGTCATTGTAGATAGGGTCATTCCAGGTTGCATCAGAGACCCTGAAGGAATTGTAAAGAATTTCCCTGTTTCTTTGTTCTGTTTTTGAAATTCCTTTTTAGAGTGGGTTTGAGCTGATTCTCGCTGCCATGTTTATGCCAGTCTAGACACACTTGATTCCCTTACGCAGACATATCAATACATAGGTTTTAAGATTCTTACTAGTCAGATCGATTCCTCTGTGGGAAATATGGGGTTTTGAGTCCCTTTCACTGAGGAAGGTGTAGGTCTTGTCTATTCCATAGTTGGTTTTTGGAACGGTACCTGTGCTTATATCAAACTCGGGTTTGATGCATCACCCCACCTCTCCTTCCCCCTTAAGCAGGCATAAGAGTGTTTTCTAAATGTGAGACTCTGTTCTCTTGCCTAACTCAGTTCATGTGTAGCCATGTTTACAGGATCTTCCTAAGTGATATCTTATGATAAGTTTCTTTTCCTGTGTGACTTCTTTCACTTAGAATCATCGTACCTGAATCCACTCATTTTGCTGCTACTGGTCTTATGACATTGATTTCGTGGCTGAGGGATATTCCATCGTACGTAAGTTCCACAATGTTTGGAACCATTTTTATATTTCCTGGGATATTTCAGGTGTACCCAGGTTGAGGTTCCTGTAAGCAGTGCAGCCCTGAATTTGGGGGTGGCTCTGTCTTATGGATTTTCAGTTTTCCCAAGGTATATTCCCTAGACTGGAAGTGCCCTTGGCTCTGTAGCTCTGTTGTTTACTTGTTTTAGGGGACACAATGCACTCCTCCAGTGAGGCAGTTGGCAACTTACATCCCGCCCATCAGCATAACAAGGCTCCCTGTTCTCCAGGGCCTGTCTTGCCTTTCTGGTTTTTACACATTTTGTGGATGTCCCTTTTGACCGGTGGGAAGTGATACTTCTTTGTAGTGCAGATTTGCATTGCCCGCTTGCTTGCTTGGCCAAAAAGGGCGTATGCGTTTTCTCCTGAATATATTCAGGAGAAAACGCATACGCCCTTTTTGGCCAAGTGCATCATTGTCGAAGTTGTGCCCCTCTTCCTGTGCTTTACAGGCGATTCCAACGTACCTCTTGAAATCTGTTTCCTGCTATTCTGCCTCGCTTTCAAGTCCGCCTCATTGCCTTCCCTCAACAGATGTTTGGACGATAGTTGGCCTTGATTACTCTGCCAGTTTGTGAATTGCTGTGCCCCTGAGCTGCATTTTTCAACTCGTTTTTTGTGAGCTGAACGCAAGTCCAAACTTTTGGTTCAGGACCTCTACTGGTTCCCGGTGGGTGGCTGAGACTTTGGTTCATTCTTCTTCCTGCCGGGAAATTAGAGTGACATGTGCCCATCCAAATGCCTAACAGCTACTCTCTCATTGGTTCTCCCTCTTCCCTTTCATCCTCTGCCAAATTGGCAACCTGTGCGAACCAGGAGCATAAAGGGGCTGTCTCTCCAAGTTGGGAGATTGATAGGAAAGCAGTTGGAAAGTCAAACCGGAGCACCAGGAGAGGGGCTCTTCTTTGAGTTTTAGAAACCTTTCGTATTCACAGTGTGTCCATTCTCTAGGTTTCCCATACACGTTAGAGCTGTAGTAATATTCCCTTCCACCTGGAGAGCTGGGACCCATGGAATGGGTGCCATGCATTATTGCTTTAAAGGGTCTGCATTTGCTCACCCAATCTCACCAATCCTCTCAGTCCCAAGTGTCCAGCCTTATGCCACATCCAGCTGTCATTGTAGATAGGGTCATTCCAGGTTGCATCAGAGACCCTGAAGGAATTGTAAAGAATTTCCCTGTTTCTTTGTTCTGTTTTTGAAATTCCTTTTTAGAGTGGGTTTGAGCTGATTCTCGCGGCCATGTTTATGCCAGTCTAGACACACTTGATTCCCTTACGGAGACATATCAATACATAGGTTTTAAGATTCTTACTAGTCAGATCTATTCCTCTGCGGGAAATATGGGGTTTTGAGTGCCTTTCACTGAGGAAGGTGTAGGTCTTGTCTATTCCATAGTTGGTTTTTGGAACGGTACCTGTGCTTATATCAAACTCTGGTTTGATGCATCACCCCACCTCTCCTTCCCCCTTAAGCAGGCATAAGAGTGTTTTCTAAATGTGAGACTCTGTTCTCTTGCCTAACTCAGTTCATGTGTAGCCATGTTTACAGGATCTTCCTAAGTGATATCTTATGATAAGTTTCTTTTCCTGTGTGACTTCTTTCACTTAGAATCATCGTACCTGAATCCACTCATTTTGCTGCTACTGGTCTTATGACATTGATTTCGTGGCTGAGGGATATTCCATCGTACGTAAGTTCCACAATGTTTGGAACCATTTTTATATTTCCTGGGATATTTCAGGTGTACCCAGGTTGAGGTTCCTGTAAGCAGTGCAGCCCTCAATTTGGGGGTGGCTCTGTCTTATGGATTTTCAGTTTTCCCAAGGTATATTCCCTAGACCGGATGTGCCCTTGGCTCTGGAGCTCTGTTGTTTACTTGTTTTAGGGAACACAATGCACTCCTCCAGTGAGGCAGTTGGCAACTTACATCCCGCCCATCAGCATAACAAGGCTCCCTGTTCTCCAGGGCCTGTCTTGCCTTTCTGGTTTTTACACATTTTGTGGATGTCCCTTTTGACCGGTGGGAAGTGATACTTCTTTGTAGTGCAGATTTGCATTGCCCGCTTGCTTGCTTGGCCAAAAAGGGCGTATGCGTTTTCTCCTGAATATATTCAGGAGAAAACGCATACGCCCTTTTTGGCCAAGTGCATCATTGTCGAAGTTGTGCCCCTCTTCCTGTGCTTTACAGGCGATTCCAACGTACCTCTTGAAATCTGTTTCCTGCTATTCTGCCTCGCTTTCAAGTCCGCCTCGTTGCCTTCCCTCAACAGATTTTTGGACGATAGTTGGCCTTGATTACTCTGCCAGTTTGTGAATTGCTGTGCCCCTGAGCTCCATTTTTCAACTCGTTTTCTGTGAGCTGAACGCAAGTCCAAACTTTTGGTTCAGGACCTCTACTGGTTCCCGGTGGGTGGCTGAGACTTTGGTTCATTCTTCTTCCTGCCGGGAAATTAGAGTGACATGTGCCCATCCAAATGCCTAACAGCTACTCTCTCATTGGTTCTCCCTCTTCCCTTTCATCCTCTGCCAAATTGGCAACCTGTGCGAACCAGGAGCATAAAGGGGCTGTCTCTCCAAGTTGGGAGATTGATAGGAAAGCAGTTGGAAAGTCAAACCGGAGCACCAGGAGAGGGGCTCTTCTTTGAGTTTTAGAAACCTTTCGTATTCACAGTGTGTCCATTCTCTAGGTTTCCCATACACGTTATAGCTGTAGTAATATTCCCTTCCACCTGGAGAGCTGGGACCCATGGAATGGGTGCCATGCATTATTGCTTTAAAGGGTCTGCATTTGCTCACCCAATCTCACCAATCCTCTCAGTCCCAAGTGTCCAGCCTTATGCCACATCCAGCTGTCATTGTAGATAGGGTCATTCCAGGTTGCATCAGAGACCCTGAAGGAATTGTAAAGAATTTCCCTGTTTCTTTGTTCTGTTTTTGAAATTCCTTTTTAGAGTGGGTTTGAGCTGATTCTCGCGGCCATGTTTATGCCAGTCTAGACACACTTGATTCCCTTACGGAGACATATCAATACATAGGTTTTAAGATTCTTACTAGTCAGATCTATTCCTCTGCGGGAAATATGGGGTTTTGAGTCCCTTTCACTGAGGAAGGTGGAGGTCTTGTCTATTCCATAGTTGGTTTTTGGAACGGTACCTGTGCTTATATCAAACTCTGGTTTGATGCATCACCCCACCTCTCCTTCCCCCTTAAGCAGGCATAAGAGTGTTTTCTAAATGTGAGACTCTGTTCTCTTGCCTAACTCAGTTCATGTGTAGCCATGTTTACAGGATCTTCCTAAGTGATATCTTATGATAAGTTTCTTTTCCTGTGTGACTTCTTTCACTTAGAATCATCGTGCCTGAATCCACTCATTTTGCTGCTACTGGTCTTATGACATTGATTTCGTGGCTGAGGGATATTCCATCGTACGTAAGTTCCACAATGTTTGGAACCATTTTTATATTTCCTGGGATATTTCAGGTGTACCCAGGTTGAGGTTCCTGTAAGGAGTGCAGCCCTGAATTTGGGGGTGGCTCTGTCTTATGGATTTTCAGTTTTCCCAAGGTATATTCCCTAGACTGGAAGTGCCCTTGGCTCTGGAGCTCTGTTGTTTACTTGTTTTAGGGAACACAATGCACTCCTCCAGTGAGGCAGTTGGCAACTTACATCCCGCCCATCAGCATAACAAGGCTCCCTGTTCTCCAGGGCCTGTCTTGCCTTTCTGGTTTTTACACATTTTGTGGATGTCCCTTTTGAACGGTGGGAAGTGATACTTCTTTGTAGTGCAGATTTGCATTGCCCGCTTGCTTGCTTGGCCAAAAAGGGCGTATGCGTTTTCTCCTGAATATATTCAGGAGAAAACGCATACGCCCTTTTTGGCCAAGTGCATCATTGTCGAAGTTGTGCCCCTCTTCCTGTGCTTTACAGGCGATTCCAACGTACCTCTTGAAATCTGTTTCCTGCTATTCTGCCTCGCTTTCAAGTCCGCCTCGTTGCCTTCCCTCAACAGATTTTTGGACGATAGTTGGACTTGATTACTCTGCCAGTTTGTGAATTGCTGTGCCCCTGAGCTCCATTTTTCAACTCGTTTTTTGTGAGCTGAACGCAAGTCCAAACTTTTGGTTCAGGACCTCTACTGGTTCCCGGTGGGTGGCTGAGACTTTGGTTCATTCTTCTTCCTGCCGGGAAATTAGAGTGACATGTGCCCATCCAAATGCCTAACAGCTACTCTCTCATTGGTTCTCCCTCTTCCCTTTCATCCTCTGCCAAATTGGCAACCTGTGCGAACCAGGAGCTTAAAGGGGCTGTCTCTCCAAGTTGGGAGATTGATAGGAAAGCAGTTGGAAAGTCAAACCGGAGCACCAGGAGAGGGGCTCTTCGTTGAGTTTTAGAAACCTTTCGTACTCACAGTGTGTCCATTCTCTAGGTTTCCCGTACACGTTATAGCTGTAGTAATATTCCCTTCCACCT
Organism: Mesoplodon mirus; assembly: GCF_964341445.2. NCBI lineage: Eukaryota > Metazoa > Chordata > Mammalia > Artiodactyla > Ziphiidae > Mesoplodon > Mesoplodon mirus. The sequence continues at coordinate 90,399 of NW_028294755.1, forward strand.
GGAGAGCTGGGACCCATGGAATGGGTGCCATGCATTATTGCTTTAAAGGGTCTGCATTTGCTCACCCAATCTCACCAATCCTCTCAGTCGCAAGTGTCCAGCCTTATGCCACATCCAGCTGTCATTGTAGATAGGGTCATTCCAGGTTGCATCAGAGACCCTGAAGGAATTGTAAAGAATTTCCCTGTTTCTTTGTTCTGTTTTTGAAATTCCTTTTTAGAGTGGGTTTGAGCTGATTCTCGCGGCCATGTTTATGCCAGTCTAGACACACTTGATTCCCTTACGGAGACATATCAATACATAGGTTTTAAGATTCTTACTAGTCAGATCTATTCCTCTGCGGGAAATATGGGGTTTTGAGTCCCTTTCACTGAGGAAGGTGTAGGTCTTGTCTATTCCATAGTTGGTTTTTGGAACGGTACCTGTGCTTATATCAAAGTCTGGTTTGATGCATCACCCCACCTCTCCTTCCCCCTTAAGCAGGCATAAGAGTGTTTTCTAAATGTGAGACTCTGTTCTCTTGCCTAACTCAGTTCATGTGTAGCCATGTTTACAGGATCTTCCTAAGTGATATCTTATGATAAGTTTCTTTTCCTGTGTGACTTCTTTCACTTAGAATCATCGTACCTGAATCCACTCATTTTGCTGCTACTGGTCTTATGACATTGATTTCGTGGCTGAGGGATATTCCATCGTACGTATGTTCCACAATGTTTGGAACCATTTTTATATTTCCTGGGATATTTCAGGTGTACCCAGGTTGAGGTTCCTGTAAGCAGTGCAGCCCTCAATTTGGGGGTGGCTCTGTCTTATGGATTTTCAGTTTTCCCAAGGTATATTCCCTAGACTGGAAGTGCCCTTGGCTCTGGAGCTCTGTTGTTTACTTGTTTTAGGGAACACAATGCACTCCTCCAGTGAGGCAGTTGGCAACTTACATCCCGCCCATCAGCATAACAAGGCTCCCTGTTCTCCAGGGCCTGTCTTGCCTTTCTGGTTTTTACACATTTTGTGGATGTCCCTTTTGACCGGTGGGAAGTGATACTTCTTTGTAGTGCAGATTTGCATTGCCCGCTTGCTTGCTTGGCCAAAAAGGGCGTATGCGTTTTCTCCTGAATATATTCAGGAGAAAACGCATACGCCCTTTTTGGCCAAGTGCATCATTGTCGAAGTTGTGCCCCTCTTCCTGTGCTTTACAGGCGATTCCAACGTACCTCTTGAAATCTGTTTCCTGCTATTCTGCCTCGCTTTCAAGTCCGCCTCGTTGCCTTCCCTCAACAGATTTTTGGACGATAGTTGGCCTTGATTACTCTGCCAGTTTGTGAATTGCTGTGCCCCTGAGCTCCATTTTTCAACTCGTTTCTTGTGAGCTGAACACAAGTCCAAACTTTTGGTTCAGGACCTATACTGTTTCCCGGTGGGTGGCTGAGACTTTGGTTAATTCTTCTTCCTGCCGGGAAATTAGAGAGACATGTGCCCATCCAAATGCCTAACAGCTACTCTCTCATTGGTTCTCCCTCTTCCCTTTCATCCTCTGCCAAATTGGCAACCTGTGCGAACCAGGAGCTTAAAGGGGCTGTCTCTCCAAGTTGGGAGATTGATAGGAAAGCAGTTGGAAAGTCAAACCGGAGCACCAGGAGAGGGGCTCTTCGTTGAGTTTTAGAAACCTTTCGTATTCACAGTGTGTCCATTCTCTAGGTTTCCCGTACACGTTATAGCTGTAGTAATATTCCCTTCCACCTGGAGAGCTGGGACCCATGGAATGGGTGCCATGCATTATTGCTTTAAAGGGTCTGCATTTGCTCACCCAATCTCACCAATCCTCTCAGTCCCAAGTGTCCAGCCTTATGCCACACCCAGCTGTCATTGTAGATAGGGTCATTCCAGGTTGCATCAGAGACCGTGAAGGAATTGTAAAGAATTTCCCTGTTTCTTTGTTCTGTTTTTGAAATTCCTTGTTAGAGTGGGTTTGAGCTGATTCTCGCTGCCATATTTATGCCAGTCTAGACACACTTGATTCCCTTAGGGAGACATATCAACACATAGGTTTTAAGATTCTTCCTAGTCAGATCTATTCCTCTGCGGGAAATATGGGGTTTTGAGTCCCTTTCACTGAGGAAGGTGTAGGTCTTGTCTATTCCATAGTTGGTTTTTGGAACGGTACCTGTGCTTATATCAAAATCTGGTTTGATGCATCACCCAACCTCTCCTTCCCCCTTAAGCAGGCATAAGAGTGTTTTCTAAATGTGAGACTCTGTTCTCTTGCCTAACTCAGTTCATGTGTAGCCATGTTTACAGGATCTTCCTAAGTGATATCTTATGATAAGTTTCTTTTCCTGTGTGACTTCTTTCACTTAGAATCATCGTACCAGAATCCACTCATTTTGTTGCTACTGGTCTTATGACATTGATTTCGTGGCTGAGGGATATTCCATCGTACATAAGTTCCACAATGTTTGGAACCATTTTTATATTTCCTGGGATATTTCAGGTGTACCCAGGTTGAGGTTCCTGTAAGCAGTGCAGCCCTCAATTTGGGGGTGGCTCTGTCTTATGGATTTTCAGTTTTCCCAAGGTATATTCCCTAGACCGGATGTGCCCTTGGCTCTGGAGCTCTGTTGTTTACTTGTTTTAGGGAACACAATGCACTCCTCCAGTGAGGCAGTTGGCAACTTACATCCCGCCCATCAGCATAACAAGGCTCCCTGTTCTCCAGGGCCTGTCTTGCCTTTCTGGTTTTTACACATTTTGTGGATGTCCCTTTTGACCGGTGGGAAGTGATACTTCTTTGTAGTGCAGATTTGCATTGCCCGCTTGCTTGCTTGGCCAAATGGGCGTATGCGTTTTCTCCTGAATATATTCAGGAGAAAACGCATACGCCCTTTTTGGCCAAGTGCATCATTGTCGAAGTTGTGCCCCTCTTCCTGTGCTTTACAGGCGATTCCAACGTACCTCTTGAAATCTGTTTCCTGCTATTCTGCCTCGCTTTCAAGTCCGCCTCGTTGCCTTCCCTCAACAGATTTTTGGACGATAGTTGGCCTTGATTACTCTGCCAGTTTGTGAATTGCTGTGCCCCTGAGCTCCATTTTTCAACTCGTTTTCTGTGAGCTGAACGCAAGTCCAAACTTTTGGTTCAGGACCTCTACTGGTTCCCGGTGGGTGGCTGAGACTTTGGTTCATTCTTCTTCCTGCCGGGAAATTAGAGTGACATGTGCCCATCCAAATGCCTAACAGCTACTCTCTCATTGGTTCTCCCTCTTCCCTTTCATCCTCTGCCAAATTGGCAACCTGTGCGAACCAGGAGCATAAAGGGGCTGTCTCTCCAAGTTGGGAGATTGATAGGAAAGCAGTTGGAAAGTCAAACCGGAGCACCAGGAGAGGGGCTCTTCTTTGAGTTTTAGAAACCTTTCGTATTCACAGTGTGTCCATTCTCTAGGTTTCCCATACACGTTAGAGCTGTAGTAATATTCCCTTCCACCTGGAGAGCTGGGACCCATGGAATGGGTGCCATGCATTATTGCTTTAAAGGGTCTGCATTTGCTCACCCAATCTCACCAATCCTCTCAGTCCCAAGTGTCCAGCCTTATGCCACATCCAGCTGTCATTGTAGATAGGGTCATTCCAGGTTGCATCAGAGACCCTGAAGGAATTGTAAAGAATTTCCCTGTTTCTTTGTTCTGTTTTTGAAATTCCTTTTTAGAGTGGGTTTGAGCTGATTCTCGCGGCCATGTTTATGCCAGTCTAGACACACTTGATTCCCTTACGGAGACATATCAATACATAGGTTTTAAGATTCTTACTAGTCAGATCTATTCCTCTGCGGGAAATATGGGGTTTTGAGTCCCTTTCACTGAGGAAGGTGTAGGTCTTGTCTATTCCATAGTTGGTTTTTGGAACGGTACCTGTGCTTATATCAAAGTCTGGTTTGATGCATCACCCCACCTCTCCTTCCCCCTTAAGCAGGCATAAGAGTGTTTTCTAAATGTGAGACTCTGTTCTCTTGCCTAACTCAGTTCATGTGTAGCCATGTTTACAGGATCTTCCTAAGTGATATCTTATGATAAGTTTCTTTTCCTGTGTGACTTCTTTCACTTAGAATCATCGTACCTGAATCCACTCATTTTGCTGCTACTGGTCTTATGACATTGATTTCGTGGCTGAGGGATATTCCATCGTACGTATGTTCCACAATGTTTGGAACCATTTTTATATTTCCTGGGATATTTCAGGTGTACCCAGGTTGAGGTTCCTGTAAGCAGTGCAGCCCTCAATTTGGGGGTGGCTCTGTCTTATGGATTTTCAGTTTTCCCAAGGTATATTCCCTAGACTGGAAGTGCCCTTGGCTCTGGAGCTCTGTTGTTTACTTGTTTTAGGGAACACAATGCACTCCTCCAGTGAGGCAGTTGGCAACTTACATCCCGCCCATCAGCATAACAAGGCTCCCTGTTCTCCAGGGCCTGTCTTGCCTTTCTGGTTTTTACACATTTTGTGGATGTCCCTTTTGACCGGTGGGAAGTGATACTTCTTTGTAGTGCAGATTTGCATTGCCCGCTTGCTTGCTTGGCCAAAAAGGGCGTATGCGTTTTCTCCTGAATATATTCAGGAGAAAACGCATACGCCCTTTTTGGCCAAGTGCATCATTGTCGAAGTTGTGCCCCTCTTCCTGTGCTTTACAGGCGATTCCAACGTACCTCTTGAAATCTGTTTCCTGCTATTCTGCCTCGCTTTCAAGTCCGCCTCGTTGCCTTCCCTCAACAGATTTTTGGACGATAGTTGGCCTTGATTACTCTGCCAGTTTGTGAATTGCTGTGCCCCTGAGCTCCATTTTTCAACTCGTTTCTTGTGAGCTGAACACAAGTCCAAACTTTTGGTTCAGGACGTATACTGGTTCCCGGTGGGTGGCTGAGACTTTGGTTAATTCTTCTTCCTGCCGGGAAATTAGAGTGACATGTGCCCATCCAAATGCCTATCAGCTACTCTCTCATTGGTTCTCCCTCTTCCCTTTCATCCTCTGCCAAATTGGCAACCTGTGCGAACCAGGAGCTTAAAGGGGCTGTCTCTCCAAGTTGGGAGATTGATAGGAAAGCAGTTGGAAAGTCAAACCGGAGCACCAGGAGAGGGGCTCTTCTTTGAGTTTTAGAAACCTTTCGTATTCACAGTGTGTCCATTCTCTAGGTTTCCCGTACACGTTATAGCTGTAGTAATATTCCCTTCCACCTGGAGAGCTGGGACCCATGGAATGGGTGCCATGCATTATTGCTTTAAAGGGTCTGCATTTGCTCACCCAATCTCACCAATCCTCTCAGTCCCAAGTGTCCAGCCTTATGCCACATCCAGCTGTCATTGTAGATAGGGTCATTCCAGGTTGCATCAGAGACCCTGAAGGAATTGTAAAGAATTTCCCTGTTTCTTTGTTCTGTTTTTGAAATTCCTTTTTAGAGTGGGTTTGAGCTGATTCTCGCTGCCATGTTTATGCCAGTCTAGACACACTTGATTCCCTTACGGAGACATATCAGTACATAGGTTTTAAGATTCTTACTAGTCAGATCTATTCCTCTGCGGGAAATATGGGGTTTTGAGTCCCTTTCACTGAGGAAGGTGTAGGTCTTGTCTATTCCATAGTTGGTTTTTGGAACGGTACCTGTGCTTATATCAAACTCGGGTTTGATGCATCACCCCACCTCTCCTTCCCCCTTAAGCAGGCATAAGAGTGTTTTCTAAATGTGAGACTCTGTTCTCTTGCCTAACTCAGTTCATGTGTAGCCATGTTTACAGGATCTTCCTAAGTGATATCTTATGATAAGTTTCTTTTCCTGTGTGACTTCTTTCACTTAGAATCATCGTACCTGAATCCACTCATTTTGCTGCTACTGGTCTTATGACATTGATTTCGTGGCTGAGGGATATTCCATCGTACGTAAGTTCCACAATGTTTGGAAGCATTTTTATATTTCCTGGGATATTTCAGGTGTACCCAGGATGAGGTTCCTGTAAGCAGTGCAGCCCTCAATTTGGGGGTGGCCCTGTCTTATGGATTTTCAGTTTTCCCAAGGTATATTCCCTAGACTGGAAGTGCCCTTGGCTCTGTAGCTCTGTTGTTTACTTGTTTTAGGGAACACAATGCACTCCTCCAGTGAGGCAGTTGGCAACTTACATCCCGCCCATCAGCATAACAAGGCTCCCTGTTCTCCAGGGCCTGTCTTGCCTTTCTGGTTTTTACACATTTTGTGGATGTCCCTTTTGACCGGTGGGAAGTGATACTTCTTTGTAGTGCAGATTTGCATTGCCCGCTTGCTTGCTTGGCCAAAAAGGGCGTATGCGTTTTCTCCTGAATATATTCAGGAGAAAACGCATACGCCCTTTTTGGCCAAGTGCATCATTGTCGAAGTTGTGCCCCTCTTCCTGTGCTTTACAGGCGATTCCAACGTACCTCTTGAAATCTGTTTCCTGCTATTCTGCCTCGCTTTCAAGTCCGCCTCGTTGCCTTCCCTCAACAGATTTTTGGACGATAGTTGGCCTTGATTACTCTGCCAGTTTGTGAATTGCTGTGCCCCTGAGCTCCATTTTTCAACACGTTTCTTGTGAGCTGAACACAAGTCCAAACTTTTGGTTCAGGGCGTATACTGGTTCCCGGTGGGTGGCTGAGACTTTGGTTAATTCTTCTTCCTGCCGGGAAATTAGAGTGACATGTGCCAATCCAAATGTCTAGCAGCTACTCTCTCATTGGTTCTCCCTCTTCCCTTTCATCCTCTGCCAAATTGGCAACCTGTGCGAACCAGGAGCTTAAAGGGGCTGTCTCTCCAAGTTGGGAGATTGAGAGGAAAGCAGTTGGGAAGTCAAACTGGAGCACCAGGAGAGGGGCTCTTCGTTGAGTTTTAGAAACCTGTCGTATTCACAGTGTGTCCATTCTCTAGGTTTCCCGTCCACGTTATAGCTGTAGTAATATTCCCTTCAACCTGGAGAGCTGGGACCCATGGAATGGGTGCCATGCATTATTGCTTTAAAGGGTCTGCATTTGCTCACCCAATCTCACCAATCCTCTCAGTCGCAAGTGTCCAGCCTTATGCCACATCCAGCTGTCATTGTAGATAGGGTCATTCCAGGTTGCATCAGAGACCCTGAAGGAATTGTAAAGCATTTCCCTGTTTCTTTGTTCTGTTTTTGAAATTCCTTTTTAGAGTGGGTTTGAGCTGATTCTCGCTGCCATGTTTATGCCAGTCTAGACACACTTGATTCCCTTACGGAGACATATCAATACATAGGTTTTAAGATTCTTACTAGTCAGATCTATTCCTCTGCGGGAAATATGGGGTTTTGAGTCCCTTTCACTGAGGAAGGTGTAGGTCTTGTCTATTCCATACTTGGTTTTTGGAACGGTACCTGTGCTTATATCAAACTCGGGTTTGATGCATCACCCCACCTCTCCTTCCCCCTTAAGCAGGCATAAGAGTGTTTTCTAAATGTGAGACTCTGTTCTCTTGCCTAACTCAGTTCATGTGTAGCCATGTTTACAGGATCTTCCTAAGTGATATCTTATGATAAGTTTCTTTTCCTGTGTGACTTCTTTCACTTAGAATCATCGTACCTGAATCCACTCATTTTGCTGCTACTGGTCTTATGACATTGATATCGTGGCTGAGGGATATTCCATCGTACGTAAGTTCCACAATGTTTGGAACCATTTTTATATTTCCTGGGATATTTCAGGTGTACCCAGGTTGAGGTTCCTGTAAGCAGTGCAGCCCTCAATTTGGGGGTGGCTCTGTCTTATGGATTTTCAGTTTTCCCAAGGTATATTCCCTAGACTGGACGTGCCCTTGGCTCTGGAGCCCTGTTGTTTACTTGTTTTAGGGAACACAATGCACTCCTCCAGTGAGGCAGTTGGCAACTTACATCCCGCCCATCAGCATAACAAGGCTCCCTGTTCTCCAGGGCCTGTCTTGCCTTTCTGGTTTTTACACATTTTGTGGATGTCCCTTTTGAACGGTGGGAAGTGATACTTCTTTGTATTGCAGATTTGCATTGCCCGCTTGCTTGCTTGGCCAAAAAGGGCATATGCGTTTTCTCCTGAATATATTCAGGAGAAAACGCATACGCCCTTTTTGGCCAAGTGCATCATTGTCGAAGTTGTGCCCCTCTTCCTGTGCTTTACAGGCGATTCCAACGTACCTCTTGAAATCTGTTTCCTGCTATTCTGCCTCGCTTTCAAGTCCGCCTCGTTGCCTTCCCTCAACAGATTTTTGGACGATAGTTGGCCTTGATTACTCTGCCAGTTTGTGAATTGCTGTGCCCCTGAGCTCCATTTTTCAACTCGTTTTTTGTGAGCTGAACGCAAGTCCAAACTTTTGGTTCAGGACCTCTACTGGTTCCCGGTGGGTGGCTGAGACTTTGGTTCATTCTTCTTCCTGCCGGGAAATTAGAGTGACATGTGCCCATCCAAATGCCTAACAGCTACTCTCTCATTGGTTCTCCCTCTTCCCTTTCATCCTCTGCCAAATTGGCAACCTGTGCGAACCAGGAGCTTAAAGGGGCTGTCTCTCCAAGTTGGGAGATTGATAGGAAAGCAGTTGGAAAGTCAAACCGGAGCACCAGGAGAGGGGCTCTTCTTTGAGTTTTAGAAACCTTTCGTATTCACAGTGTGTCCATTCTCTAGGTTTCCCGTACACGTTATAGCTGTAGTAATATTCCCTTCCACCTGGAGAGCTGGGACCCATGGAATGGGTGCCATGCATTATTGCTTTAAAGGGTCTGCATTTGCTCACCCAATCTCACCAATCCTCTCAGTCCCAAGTGTCCAGCCTTATGCCACATCCAGCTGTCATTGTAGATAGGGTCATTCCAGGTTGCATCAGAGACCCTGAAGGAATTGTAAAGAATTTCCCTGTTTCTTTGTTCTGTTTTTGAAATTCCTTTTTAGAGTGGATTTGAGCTTATTCTCGCTGCCATATTTATGCCAGTCTAGACACACTTGATTCCCTTACGCAGACATATCAATACATAGGTTTCAAGATTCTTACTAGTCAGATCGATTCCTCTGCGGGAAATATGGGGTTTTGAGTCCCTTTCACTGAGGAAGGTGTAGGTCTTGTCTATTCCATAGTTGGTTTTTGGAACGGTACCTGTGCTTATATCAAACTCGGGTTTGATGCATCACCCCACCTCTCCTTCCCCCTTAAGCAGGCATAAGAGTGTTTTCTAAATGTGAGACTCTGTTCTCTTGCCTAACTCAGTTCATGTGTAGCCATGTTTACAGGATCTTCCTAAGTGATATCTTATGATAAGTTTCTTTTCCTGTGTGACCTCTTTCACTTAGAATCATCGTACCTGAATCCACTCATTTTGCTGCTACTGGTCTTATGACATTGATTTCGTGGCTGAGGGATATTCCATCGTACGTAAGTTCCACAATGTTTGGAACCATTTTTATATTTCCTGGGATATTTCAGGTGTACCCAGGTTGAGGTTCCTGTAAGCAGTGCAGCCCTGAATTTGGGGGTGGCTCTGTCTTATGGATTTTCAGTTTTCCCAAGGTATATTCCCTAGACTGGACGTGCCCTTGGCTCTGGAGCTCTGTTTTTTACTTGTTTTAGGGAACACAATGCACTCCTCCAGTGAGGCAGTTGGCAAATTACATCCCGCCCATCAGCATAACAAGGCTCCCTGTTCTCCAGGGCCTGTCTTGCCTTTCTGGTTTTTACACATTTTGTGGATGTCCCTTTTGACCGTTGGGAAGTGATACTTCTTTGTAGTGCAGATTTGCATTGCCCGCTTGCTTGCTTGGCCAAAAAGGGCGTATGCGTTTTCTCCTGAATATATTCAGGAGAAAACGCATACGCCCTTTTTGGCCAAGTGCATC